>NW_017671146.1:265496-292850 GCF_001879085.1 Nicotiana attenuata | reverse complement strand
CAGAAGCGGAAAGGGAGCCGCAGAAGCGGATGGTTGGTCAAGGCTCGAGGATCGCAGATGCGGTCAAGATTCCGCAGAAGCGGGACCGCATCTGTGGAAGGATAGTCGCAGAAGCGGAAGAGGGGCAGCTGGAGAGGACCGCAGATGCGGTCATTGTTCCGCAGAAGCGGGACCGCATCTGCAGATGGTGTGCCGCAGAAGCGAGAAAGGGAGGCCTGATGGGTAACCGCAAAAGCGGTATCTGGACCGCACCTGCGGAACCGCAGAAGCGGTCGTTGGACCGCAGGTGTGAAAAATGGTGGGGGCAGAATGGTTGTTTATAATCGGGATTTTTGCCATTTCTTCTCATATTTCCTTGGCTTGGTTGATTTTTGGGAGAGCTTCAAGTGGGATTTTCGTCATCTATGTTAAGGTAAGTTACTCCTACTCATTTTCAAGTTAAATACAAGATTATATCATGGCATTAGACATGAAAATTATGGAAAAATTGGGATTTTTGGAAGAAAACCTAGAAACTTGATAAATTGGATTTTACCACGAATTTGAGCATGGAATTAGGAGTAAATTATATATTTGAGCTAGTGAAGCTATGGGTAGAATATATCTTCGAAAAATTTTGGATTCCGGGCACGTGGGCCCGAGGGCGTTTTGGTTAATTTTTCGATCGGAGTTAGGAATTGCTATGAATTAGATTGTAACGAATATTTGAGCATATATTAATGGATTTGTGTAATCGTTGGCTAGTTTTGGAGCGTGGTGCATCAATTAGAGTCTTCGGAAGGGCGTGGAATGCCGGTTATGGATCTTCGGATAGAGGTGAGTCTCCTTTCTAACCTTGTAAGAGAGAATTGTCCCCATAGGTGAAATAATTGATTATGTGCTCCTATTTGCGGGGGCTACGTACGCACGAGGTGACGAGAGTCCGTGCGTAGCTACTATTATGCCATTGTCCGGGTAGTTAGGGCCCAAAAGCATGTTATACTTGGATTAATTATGAACCTATTGATAGCTTGAATCGCTTAAATCACCTTGGATTAGTAAATGAATTTAAAAGGAGATTAAACATCATTTTTTTCCTGAATTGTTAAATAAAGAAATTGTTTTATTTGGATAAATATTCCCGATAAGTTCTTAACTGACTGATTGAGCATGTATCTCTATGTGTACCTGCGTCGCATGCATGATTCGCGAGCAGGGTATGTGTTTATTTATGGAACGGGCCGAATGCCTCGGCAGATTAAATAGATGCATCTATAGGCGCACCGTCGACCCTCGGCAAGTGCACAGTTTATTTCTGTTGGATCGGGCTGTCGCCTCGGTGTGATTTGCGCATGTTATATTATTGCTTGAGAATTTTAAATGTGAAATGTGCCCTTCGTGGCTTGATATAAATTGATAAGATAATAAAGAGTAAACATTAAAAATCCTTGATTATTTGTTGAAGGTGTTTACCTGTTTTCTGGCTTCGTGAATTAGGACTGTTGTATAAATCCATGATTTCCTCACATTTTCAGTATATTGTCAAATGACCTCTAGTAATTGTCGAAGTTGACCATCTCGTCTCTACTTCTTCGAGATTAGACGGGATACTCATTGAGTACACGTTGTTTACGTACTCATACTACACTTCTGTGCATTTTTGTTGCACAGGTATATTTATCTCTAGCAGCCCACTGGGCATAGCAGTACGGATGATTCGGGGAATATGTGAGTTGCATTATTCGAGGCGGCCCGCAGCTAGTAAAATCCCTTTCAGTAAATTGTATTTTCTTTCTGTCCACTATATTCCGGACGGATGTTGTATTGTATTTTATTTCCTCATCAGTAGATGCTCATGCACTGTGACACCGGGTTCTGGGACGGTTTTGAAATATTTTGTATTGATTGCTAGTATCTAATTCGAATTGAAGCAGTTATCTTTTACTTATGGAATTCAAAGGAAAATCTTAGTTTTCAAAATTTTTAAAATTGGAGTTTAATTAAGTATTTGGTTGGCTTGCCTGACAGCGGTGTCCGGCGCCATCACGACCCTTAGTGGATTTTGGGTCGTGACAACATGGTATCAGAGCACTAGGTTCCTAGGGTCCCACGAGTCATGAGCAAGTCTAGTAGAGTCTCGCGGATCGGTACGGATACGTGTGTACTTATCCTCGGGAGGCTGCAGGACTGTTAGGAGTACTTCCCTTCTTGATTCCTTATCGTGCGATTTGATTCCCGTGAGGCTTATGCCTTTGTTTCCTTCCTACTCAACCTTATGCGACGCAAAGCGCTTGTTATAAATCGAGAATCGAAGAGTCATGATGGTATTACAGATGTGATACAGGATGTTTCTCCTGGTATAGCTGATCAGATTATTATCGTCGCTTTATGGAAGAATACTTTATTGTTTCAGCTCAGTAACGGTGCTTCTGAGAGCTTTGAGGCTAGGCACAAGTTGCCATGATGCCTATGAATGACTGTTCCGCAGTAGTGATATGATGGTAGGATGTTGCCCACGTGTCGGGGCAGTGAATGACTTGAAGGGAGGTTTACTCAGTGCATAGCCAAGAGATTCTGTATTTTATTCCCGGCAGGGGGAAAGGCAATCGAACTAAGGATGGTCAGATGTGGGCTGGTGGAAGTAATGAGACTTGGTATTTGCAAGCGTAATGGAGTTTCTTCTATGTTGGGGTGATGTTGTCCTAATTGAACGTACTAAGTTTGTCGGTGTTAGGATCTACTACAATTCGCCTTTGGGGCAAGATATTGTGAAGTAGTATTGGAGATACAACTATCAGGTATTGCAGAGTGCGGTGGTTCAGGATTGGATCAGTGCTTCTAATGTCGGCGGTTAGAGAAAGATGACCTTCGGAAAGGTTTAGAGCTAGTAGCGATTTGTGGACTCAAGTGCTATGAAGATAGATTTTATTAAGGCAACAACCGAGCAGCAAAAGATGAGAAATGCGTGCGGGAAGTGTCAGGCGGAGTTTTAAACTTCTAGAAGGCCAGGTGTATGAAGCAAAGGTCAGGTAGCTTATTAAAGAAGTGAGTTTGCCCAAAGTGGGAGAGCGGCGGATGCTGCATGTGGGCTTGTTGGTAGGATGGTTACGCACCTTAAGGAAAGTCTGAAGTGATTTGGGGATTATAGTGGCTGGCGATTGAAGCCTACAGATTAATTAGAAGTATGGGCTATTATGCGGCAGGAGATTTGATATAACGCAAAGGAGCCGCTTAAATGAAGAAGGATGTAGCATAACTTTGAATTTGGAAGGATGTTGCCGCGCATATAAATGATGTCCACGAGGGGCAAATGGACCTGTGCAGCGGGAAAGTGAGCTCAAACTCAGGATGGGGTATTGATGTTGTAATGATTGTACCCCGTGTAGCAGCGCTGGGAGATGTCGGGATTGATTTCTATGGGTAGTTCATCCCTGTAAGCAGGTTAGCGATCGCGTGGTTGGCGAGCTTCTGCGAAGCATTCTATTGGTTATACAGCAAAGGGATCGGTCCTGCGAAATGTTGTTGATGATTCTGAGTATAAAAAGGAGGTTTCTACAGTGAGATGTCGAGCATGTTGGCAGTGGATTGCGCAAGGATTATGTCAATAGGAGATTAAGAATCCTGGTAAATTCCAGAGTTGTGTAATAGTGGCTTCGAGCTAAGTGGGAGAGTCCCACCGCCTATGATGGGGTTGCATGGTTAATTACTTGCGAGGTTTCTGGTGATTAGCATATTGATGGGTTATTTCAGCTACGGGAAAGGAACATAAGTGGTAATTAGAGCTAATGAATTGTCGCAATGCATGTTATGGTTGGCCTTATTGGCTCATGTTCAGACTTGGAGAAAGATTCAGGATTTATGCCTTGTATAAATGCAGGTTTCAAAGGAAGTAATTCCGCCGGGTGCCTCGTCGAGAGGGTAGTCATGTGTTGTAAGATTTATAGAGTTGACTATATTCGGGACCAAGTCAGAGCGGGTGGCTCTCAGTAACGGTCCTAATGGATTCAAAAGAGGTAAAGTATGGTGCCTAATGATTTCGAGCTTATAAGTACTGCTAAGAATCAAGCTTTGCAGCAGCTTATAAGTGGAGGCTCAGAATGTTCTATGATGTTTTGACTTGCAGTATAGCACTTGAGAGAAAGATGAGGAAGGACTTCGGATTCATAGAAGGATTAGCAGAATGGGCATATCAGTTGAGGGTACGAATATGCGCGCAAGAAAGTATGAAGTTGTTCGCGGGATTCGGGACAGCATAGTCTCGTGATTCGAGGTCACTCGAGATGGGTGCAGATGGAGTATGTGATATGTTGGATGGAGTTAGTATTATCTCTTAGGCAATCAAGGATAAACTGGAAGAAGGTAGATTGATTAGCCATAGTTGAATTTGGCATATTGGTGTTAGTGATCAGTTCCTTCAGCGTGATCGAGTTATGCGAGTGATTTGTGATGGTACGTATCAGGCTTGTCAGCCGCCGCAATTGATGTTATTCAGAAGCATTCTACTGTTATGGCTTGTTATGTGGAAGCAGAATTTCCGGAAGGGCAATGGTGGCTTAGGCCACTACTTAGAGATTTGCATATTCTACGATTATGGGAATTCACCTGTGTGATACTATGGATCTCCTGAAGTGAGTCAAGCGAAAAGTTTTTATATGATGAAGTGTTAACCTATTAGTGGTTCCGAAGCTACGATGAAAAACGAGTTCTATCGTATACTGGCATGTTCAGTGCAGTGAGTGGTATGGAATTTGCAATGAAGATCAAGGTAGCAGCTCGGTGTGGACAAGGATATCACGAGCTCAGATGAGCAGGAAAGGAGTTTCGATGTATAAGGTAAGTTGGTATTGCCTTCAGCGTCACCTGAGATTGGTGTTCTGTAAAAAAGGGCCTGTGTCATGGTTAATGATTCTTGATCGCTTTCAGCATTAGTGCGGCCGGTGGTTTGGATGTGTGGACCTGTTATGTGTTTCGGAAGGCTGTGGGAGCGAGTCCCACAGGAAGATCGTATAAGTGTGGCATGTAGTCACTTGATTGATTGAAACAATTAAACCAAGTACGAAGATTTGTGATGATATCGATAAGCAGAGGATATATGCCTGGAGGGCACTCCGTTACTGAGTTGTGACTGTGGATGAGTACTCCGGTTATGATGGTTGTCCTGGTGTGTTATGAGAAGAGGGAAATTAGTATGGACCTTTGAAAGGTTATTGGCTTAGTTCGATATGATCAGGATCGACTTGAGGTCGGTGGATGGGTTTAAATATGAATTTGGGCTCTATGTCAGGTCAATTGTGTTCATTTCAGTAATGTGCTCCTTATGGAGTAGCCAGGGTGTTATTTCGTTGCCAAATATTTCATGTAATGATGCGTGGCGCCGTGTGAGTTGGGAGACGGCTTGAGAAATTGCTTATGTGTTGAGGATCCGCGTAGAGATGATGTTATATGAGCAGGATGCTTTAAGATTTCAAATCGTATATCGCACCTCAGTCGTGCTTGAGTTTTGTGGCTTCTGACGCTATATGTCTCCCCAGGGATGGAATTATGCACTTAGTGTGCTTGTGACCGATATTCGGTATATTATTGAAATGAGCAATCTAGCTCGGTGCGTATCTCCTTATGCGAGTTTCATGGGTGGATCGGGTGGCACGCCGCCATAGTTATATTTTTCGGATTAGGTTGCACGCCGCAACAGTGTGAAGCTGAGTACAGATCCCCGTATCTGTTTTTATGTGTTTTGTTTCCTATTTTATGAGGAAAGCTTATATTAGCTGTGTGCCCGCGTCGCATGTATGATTCGCGAGCGGGGTGTTTGTTAATTAAGTCCATCACGTCACATGTATGATTCGCGAGCGGTGTAGTTGAGTTTCCTTCTCAAAGTTTGCTTTCCTTTATATCGCGTTCGTTATGGTAGCCTATTGGCACATTGTAGCATCATAAGGGACTTTTGGTCATGTCGGGGTAGCTTATTGCCTGAGCAGTTCGTACTGGGTGAGATGAGATCATTGGATTTAGGATCAGTGCAATCTGACTATACGAAGTACATTAAGGAGCTAAGACCATTATTTGGTTCAGAATGAGGTGATGGTTATTGTCAGGAGTATAGACCCAAATGATTGGTTGATTCGGCAGTTGATTATGAATTTCTGCACATCTCTTCCGTTGTGGCGGTATTGTAAGAGTTAGAGTAAGACCTGTGTATGTCATGGGGTGCAATGGGAGCATCAGATTCGGGGTATTTCGACTAAGTTGATCAGAAAATGTTATTGTGGTCCGGTGAGTAAGATGATGCAAGGTGTGAATTCAGTAAAGTTAGGCATTCATGTTTGGGTACAGTGTGTAGTGATTGATACGGTGTTCGTATGTTGGAAACAGGCCTGACAGAGAATTCCGGATGTTGGAATTAGGCTCTAAGGCCTATCTTCTTGAATAAAAGGGAATACCTTCAGAACTAATCGAGCTAATGTGCTCAATTGAGTGGTGGTAGCACGGGAAGGTGCATGAGAAGTTAACCGGTGATTTCAGACTACTTCAATGTAGTTCTCAGCATGTTCGAGGATGAACGTATGATTAAGTGCGAGAGAATGTAACGACCCGACCGGTCGTTTTGAGCTCTAGCACTCCGTTCAGCAGCCTGAGGCCGTGAGCAGCTTCATTTCAGGTATTATGACTTGTGCGCGTGGTCGGAATTGAATTTTGGGAAGTCCAGAGTTGAATTGGCAGGAGAATTCTCATTTCGGAAGCTTAAAGTTGAAAGAATAACTAGGATTGGAATTTTAAGTAAATGACCTCGGAATCGGGATCTGAAGGTTCCAGCAGGTTCGTATGATGATTTCGGACTTGGGCGTATGCCCGGTTCGGGTTTTGGATAACCCGGGAGCGTTTTGGCGCCTATTGCGGAAGTTAGCATTTTTGAAGAATTTCATAAGTTTGGCTTGAAGTGCATTTCAGTGCTATCGATGTCCGTTTGGGATTCCGAGTCTGTCAATAGCTCCGTATGGTGATTCCGAAGTTGGGAGCGCGATCGAAAGTGAATTCGGAGGCCCGTAGGTCATTTTGGAGCCATTTGGCTAAAGATAGAAATTTGAAGGTTTTTGAGAAGTTTGATCGAAAGTGGACTTTTTAATATCGGGGTCGAAATCCGATTCCGGAAGTTGCAGTAGGTCCGTAATGTGGAATATGACTTGTGTGCAAAATTTGAGGTCAATCGGACGTGATTTGATAGGTTTAAGCATCGAAAGTAGAAGTTGGATGTTCTAAAGTTCATAAAGCTTGGATTGGGGGTTGATTCATCAATTTGGCATTGTTTGATGTGATTTGAGGCCACGAGCAAGTCCGTAATGTGTTTTAGGATTGGTTGGTATGTTTGGTTGGGGTCCCGGGGGCCTCGGGTAGATTCCGGGTGATTAACGGATCAAAATTTGGAATTTTGGACAGCTGAAGGATCTGGTTGCTGGTGTTTCCGCTTCTGCGGTGGGTTAGCCGCAGAAGCGGCCCACAGAAGCGGAAAGGGAGCCGCAGAAGCGGATGGTTGGTCAAGGCTTGAGGATCGCAGATGCGGTCAAGATTCCGCAGAAGCGGGACCGCATCTGCGGAAGGATAGTCGCAGAAGCGGAAGAGGGGCAGCTGGAGAGGACCGCAGATGCGGTCATTGTTCCGCAGAAGCGGGACCGCATCTGCAGATGGTGTGCCGCAGAAGCGAGAAAGGGAGGCCTGATGGGTAACCGCAAAAGCGGTATCTGGACCGCACCTGCGGAACCGCAGAAGCGGTCGTTGGACCGCAGGTGCGAAAAATGCTGGGGGCAGAATGGTTGTTTAAAATCGGGATTTTTGGCCATTTCTTCTCATATTTTCTTGGCTTGGGCGATTTTTGGGAGAGCTTCAAGTGGGATTTTCGTCATCTATGTTAAGGTAAGTTACTCCTACACATTTCCAAGTTAAATACAAGATTATATCATGGAATTAGACATGAAAATTGTGGGAAAATTGGAATTTTTGGAAGAAAACCTAGAAACTTGATAAATTGGATTTTACCACGAATTTGAGCATGGAATTAGGAGAAAATTATATATTTGAGCTAGTGAAGCTATGGGTAGAGTATATCTTCGAGAAATTTTGGATTTCCGGGCACGTGGGCCCGAGGGCGTTTTGGTCAACTTTTCGATCGGAGTTAGGAATTGTTACAAATTGGATTATAATGAGTACCTTAGCATATATTAATGGATTTACATAATTACTGGCTAGTTTTGGAGCGTGTGCATCAATTAGAGTCTTCGGAAGGGCGTGGAATGCCGGTTATAGATCTTCGGAGCGAGGTGAGTCTCCTTTCTAACCTTGTAAGAGGGAATTGTCCCCATAGGTGAAATAATTGATTATGTGCTCCTAATTGCAGGGGCTACGTACGCACGAGGTGACGAGAGTCCGTGCGTAGCTACTATTATGCTATTGTCCGGGTAGTCTAGGACCCAAAAGCATGCTATACTTTTAATATTTGTGATCTTATGGATAGTTGAATCGCTTAAACCACATCAAAATAGTAAATGAATTACTAACAAGATCTAAACCTCATTTTCGTAAATTGTTGAAAGAGAATTAGCTTTTCTTTGAATAATTGCCCCATGTTGGCTTCTTGATTGAATGTCTCTACGTGTTTATTTTGGAACGGGCCGAACGCCTCGGCAGATTAAATAGATGCATCTATAGGCGCGCCGTCGACCCTCGGCAAGTGCACAGTTTAATTCTGTTGGATCGGGCCGTCGCCTCGGCATTATATGCGCATGCTTGTGTTGCTGCCTTGAGCTTGATTAAGTTATTATTGCCTCTTCATGGCTTGAAAACATTTGGATAATTACGAAAAGGAATTTTGGAAATTGCCTATAAAAGAATTAATTGTTTACTTGTTTCCGTCTATTGGATTAAAAATCATGTTTATAGAAATTAGCGATTTAATGTTTTATTGATATCACATTATTGGACCCTTAGTATGTGTCGAAGTCGACCATCTCGTCTCTACTTCTTCGAGATTAGGCGGGATACTCATTGAGTACACGTTGTTTACGTACTCATATTACACTTCTGTGCATTTTTGTTGCGCAGGTATATTTATCTCTAGCAGCCCACTGGGCATAGCAGCACGGATGATTCGGGGACTAGGTGAGTTGCATTATTCGAGGCGGCCCGCAGCTAGTAAAGTCCCTTCCAATAAATTGTATTTTCTTTCTGTCCACTATATTCCGGACGGATGTTGTATTGTATTTTATTTCCTTATCAGTAGATGCTCGTGCACTTGTGATACCGGGTTCTGGGATGGTTTTGACATATTTTGCATTGATTGCTAGTATTTAATTTGAATCGAAGAAGTTATCTTTTTACTTATGAAATTTAAAGGAAAATCTTGGTTCTCAAAATTGTTAAAAGTGGAGTTTAATTAAGTATTTGGTTGGCTTTCCTGATAGCGGTGTCCGGCGCTATCACGGCCCTTAGTGGATTTTGGGTCGTAACATTAATCCATGTATTTTTATTCAATTTTAAATGTTATTTAGTGCAACCTACCAAATAATGTCATTAGATACTCGAGTGTTGAAGTGGTATGTCACGTGATGTCAATGTTAGAAAATATAGGTAAGTAACAGAGAATTAAAGGCTTTGAGGTGTGAAAGATCACTATCTTTCAAGAGTTATTGCATGTATATACTTTAGGGATTACAAGCAATTCTCTATCAGGATACAACAAAGCCTAAAACATACGTGCAGATTGAATACTCTACTTCTGGGATGTCTTCAGTATTTATAGATAAGAAAATGAGACTTTTCTGAAGAGATGGCCCTTTTCACGAATAGCCACAACTTTTCTGTTAATTCAAATTTTAAATAACAAAATGCTATTCCAAATAAAATACGAAAAAATAAAATCTTTATTTAAAGATTCGACCCGGACCGCGCCCAAGTCCAAGTCATATATATATATATATATATATATATATATATATATATATATGTATATGACTTAATGGGCCAAGCTTTATAAAGCCAACTAAATGGCTTATGTCCATCGATCTGGGACTCCCGCATACTTACAAACTACTCTAACAATCCCCCACTAGTTTGTAATATGTCTCATAATATCATGCATATCGAAAAGTATTTTATATAGATTTGAACTTTTTATTAGTTTAAGTACCTTAAAGTTTGAAGAAGTTATTGGTATCCTAAGATTTGAACCACAACTCCATTTGAACCGAAAGTATCACACACATAATATTATTAAGTAGAGAAACAATTCAGTATTATGCTTTAGCACTTTTATGGCCTTGTGCTAATCCAAATTCATGAATATTTACAATATCGACTCCTTAAATCTTTTTAGAAGCGGCACCACCTCAATATTCATATAGGTGAAAATAGAATTTATGTCACTGTTACTACAGATATTTGCTAATTCCATTAAGAATTTATTCACCCTCGTTCTTGTGACAGTATGCACTTGAAAGTTTATCATTATGCCCCTGTTATTACAAACATTTAACAACTCCTAAACTCCTCACATAACAGTAAATAGTACATAGGAATCTAGGCTCTAATTGAGAAGATTCGTGCTTAATCAACACAAACAACTTGTTATTACCCATTGAACTTATATTGTTAGATTGTATACCAACTCAAAGTTGGGTTCCCATCTTGTGATTAATTTAAGAGTTTTAGCCCGATTCCTTCACTAGTTTGTTGTACTGCATCTCTATTTAATGCCTTTGTAAGTGGATTTGCCAGATTCTTGTTTGATCTCACATACACTATAGCTATAGTTCCATTTGTAACTAATTCTCTTATATAAGCATGCCTCAAGCTTATATGTCTTGATTTTCCATTATACATTTTGTTATGAGTTACACACATGGTAGTCTCACTATCACAAAATATTGAAATGGCTGGCATAGGTTGCGACCACTACTTTATATCTAGTAACATATTTCTTAGCCATTCCGCTTCTTTTTCGGCAGCTGCTAATGCAATAAACTCGGATCCCATAGTAGAATGAGAAATGCAAGTTTGTTTCTTGGATGCCCAACTAATGGCTCCACCTCCCAAAGTAAATATCCAACCTGAAGTAGCCGTACTATTATGTATATTTGTAACCCAACTCGCATCAGAATATCCTTCTAATACGGTAGGAAACCCATTATAACAAATGCCCAATTGTTTTGTTCTCTTTAAATAAGTATTCTAATTATAGCTTTCTAGTGAGTATTACTTGGATTGCTTGTACACCTTGAAAGTATACAAGCGTCGAATGCTATACCAGGCCTAGTGCAGTGCATAGCATACATCAAACTGCCAATTGCACTTGCATACTCTAATTGAGCAATTGTTCTTCCAGTATTTTCAGTAAGTTTGATGCTTGAACCATATGGAGTTTTAGACTCCACTATGCCTAGATGACTGAACTTGGTAAGAACCTTATCAATGTAATGAGTTTGTGATAAAATTACTCTCTTATCACTTCTTTGAACCTTGATACCTAAGATAGTATCTACTTCATTCAAATCTTTCATTTTAAAGACTGAAGTTAGATACTTCTTAGTTTCAGAAATTCCAAGCATGTTCGTACCAAAAATCAAAATGTCGTCGAAATAAAGACAAATAACAACTCCATAATCTTCTATAAACTTAGAGTAAATACATTTGTCTGCCTGATTATGTACGAAACCATTTGATAATATTATACTATCAAACTTTTTATGCCATTATTTTGGTGCTTGTTTCAAGACATAGAGAGACTTTACAAGCTTACAAACTTTATGTTCATTACCAGGAAGAACAAATCATTCAGGTTGTTTCATATAAATTTCTTCATCTAAATTTCTATTTAAGAAAGCAGTTTTAACATCAATTTGATGTACATATAGATCATATAAAGATGCCAATGACAAAAGTACTCTAATAGATGTTATTCTTGCAACTGGAGCATATGTATCAAAGTAGTCAATGCCTTCTTTTTGCGTGAAGCATTTTGCAACTAGTCTTACTTTGAAGGTTTGTATAGAACCGTATGTATTATATTTTCTCCTGGATACCCATTTACAACCTATAGATTTAGACCCAGCAGGCAAATCAACTAAACTCCAAGTGTTGTGAGACATTATTGAATCCATTTCATCATTAATCGCCTCTTTCCAAAAAGCAACATCTCTTGAAGACATAACTTCTTTGTATGTTCTAAGATCTTCTTCTATATTAAACAAAATAGGTATCTGATTACAGACTTGAGTTCTATCCCCCTCTACTAGAAAAACTATAGATTCCGTAGATATACAATCCGGATCAAGAGTTTTTTCATTTCTATCTCTTTGACTTCTTCTAGGCTCTAACTGAGTATTGCCATTTTTCCTTTTATTTAAAATTATTTCAGAATGTGATATCTTTTGTGTATCATGACTACATTGATCTTGTGCATCAAATGCTCATCAACAATATCATTAATGAATCTATTTTCTAAAAATTCAACATGAATAGATTCTACAATAACAATAGATTCTAGATCAAGCAATCTATATGCTTTCGAATTTTGTGCATATCCAACAAAATTACTTTTTATCCCTCTAGGTCCCAGTTTTGTTCTTTGATGATTAGGAACTCTATAAAAGGATATACACCCCCCACATTTTAAAATAATATATGTTAGATTTTCTACCATTCCAAAGTTCATAAAGTGAAACATGAACACTTTTTGAAGGCACTCTATTTAATATATGACAAGCAGTAAGTAGTGCTTCATCCCACAGATTGTGCGGTATTGTGCATTTAATAACATAGAATTAACCATGTCTACTAACGTCCTATTTTTCCTTTCCGCCAATCCATTTTGTTGTGGTGTATAAGGTGCACTTGTTTGATGTATTATTCCATATGCTCTTCACAGAAATTACTAAATTCAGTAGGAAAGTATTCTCCTCCTCTATCACTTCAAATAATTTTTAATTTCCTACTCTTTTGATTTTCCGCAACTGACTTAAATTCCTTAAACTTTTGAAATGCTTCATCTTTTGTTCTAAGTAGGTAAACATATGTGAATCTAGAGAAGTCATCTATAAACGTAATGAAGTATCTTTTACCTCCTATAGTTAATTCTCCATTTAATTCACATAAGTCAGAATGCGCTAAGTGTAATAATTTTGTAAATCTTTCAACTTTAAGAAATTGTTTCTTAGTTATTTTCGCTTGTAAACATATTTCACACTTGCTTCCATGTTCAGTTTTACAAGTGATATAACCATTTTCTTCTTCTTCTCGTTTCTTCCTCTCTGCTTTGATCGCATCAGTATCCTCCGGGGTTGGTTCTGGTAGTGCAGCCAACAATGGATCAATTGGATATAAAGGATTTTCACCGCAGTGAGTAAGAAGATCATCTTGTCCTTCCAGCGGGTGAAGTTTGATCCATCAAAGCGATCCAGTTTGATTAAGTCTTTCGGATTCTCAAAGGTAGCCAATAGTTTCTCCATAGCAGAAATAACTCTTGAAAATTGCTAAAAAAATATAGGTAAGTAGCAGAGAATTAAAGGATTTGAGGCGTGAAAAATCACTATCTTTCAAGACTTATTGCATGTATATACTTTAGGGATTACAAGCAACTCTCTATTAGGATACAACAAAACCTGAAACATACGTGCAGATTGAATACTCTACTTCTGGGATGTCTTCCGTATTTATATATAAGAAAAGGAGACTTTTATAAATAGACGCCCCTTTTCACGAATAGCCACAACTTTTCTGTTAATTAAAATTAAAATTCAAATTCAAATTTTAAATAACAAAAAGATGTTCCAAATAAAATATGAAAAATAAAATATTTATTTAATGATCCGACCCGGCCCGATATACACACACACACACACACTCTTCTAAATATGTCAATTGTTCATTTTATTGGACTTAATAGGCCAAGCTTTATAAAGCCAACTAAATGGCTTATGACCATCGATGTGGGACTCCCACGTACTTATAAACTACTCTAACAGTCCATCTCATTAAAATGTCAGTGCCATATTTAATTGGACGTTCACCTTGGACATGGCTAACGGAGGAGCAGAAGCGGATTCAGGATTGAAATTTTATGGGTTCAATTTTGCACAGATTAACTATACCGTTAAAATTATAGGTTCAAATCAAATATTTATTGAGATTTTAGTAGGTTTTTATATACAACATATACTCTGTAACCGAAAGACTATACATCCTCAACTGCGGAGGAGCCTCAGGAATATTTTAGCACAAATAATATAACGGATGGTAATATTGCCCCGACTCTTATTTCTTTTTTTAATGCAACCAACCAAACAGTATTGTTTTATATAAAAGTTTATGCTACGTACGATTAGTTATGCCAATACAATCAATCAAACAATTCCTAAGATTTAGTGCTTGAGTTTTTTGTCGAACTTTTTACACAGACATTATGGTGAACCAATTTCATAACCAAAGTGGATTTACGTAATCTGTGATGGCTTGACATTCTATTTCTTTCTTTCTCCAAACTAAATTGCAGTTTTAAATTGTATGGGTCAAACTCTGATCAGAGAAATTCGGCACGCGAAGATAATAGGCCGAGGTCGGGCAGACCGAGGTCGGACAGTCATTAATAAGGCCAAGGTCGGACAGTCATCAATAAGGCCGAGGTCGGGCAGGCCGAGGTCGGACAGTCATCAATAAGATCGAGGTCGGACAGTCATCAATAAGGCCAAGGTCGGACATCGATGAAACAACTAGTTTGCTTTGGAATCCTCAAAGGGAATATTCTACTGAATATTCCCCTTCATTGTACTCTTTTAGGGTTTTCTAGGGATACCCCTTATAAATAGGAAGACAGAACTTCCCAAGAAAGGGGCTCTCTCTCTCTCTCTCTCTCTCTCTCTCTCTCTCTCTCTCTCTCTCTCTCTCTAGAAAATATGTAAACACACCTCTCTAAAGAGATTAGAGGATTTGTGATCCCATACCTTCATCAGATCCAAAAAGGGTCCTAAGGTTCTTGTATTTGTCTATCATTCATCTTTATAAAATGAAAGAGGATCCGAGGTAGGACACTCGTCCTACTTCATAGATAGAAAAAGAACTAGTAAGTCCATTATTTGTGGTACCCCTAAGAGACCCTTTTCCTTTCCTTGTATTGTATTAAATAAAAGCTAAAGCACTTTCTTTTAAGAATGTATCTGGTTCCATCTTTCTTTCGTTAGTTAAGCCACCTTTTTCTAAAAAGGATTGTAGTAATTCTGGTTTGACACTATTGGCTGGATCTTGGTCCAGCCTACTACGAGGATCCCGTATCCAGCAACCCAACCTCGCCTTACTCAAAATTGGGTGAATCTTTTCCTTTATTTACATTTTATTGCCATTTAATGTTACTTAATGCATCTTTCTTTATGCTATTAATAGCCTGTTTGGCCAAGCTTCTTTTTGGCCAAAAGTGTTTTTCTTTTTTTGCCAAAAGTACTTTTGGCCAAAAATTGAGGTGTTTGGCCAAGATTTTGGAAGGAAAAAAAATACTTTTGAGGAGAAGCAGAAGCAGTTTTGGAGAAGCAGAAAAAAGTAGCTTCTCTCCAAAAGCACTTTTTTGAGAAGCACTTTTGAGAAAAATACACTTGGAAGCAGTTTTTAAAGCTTGGCCAAACACTAATTGCTGCTCAGAAGTGCTTTTCAAACTAATTAGCCAAACACAAACTGCTTCTCACCAAAAGTACTTTTGAGAAAAGCACTTTTGAAAGAAAAAAAAAGCACTTCTCAAAATAAGCTGATTTTTGCAGCTTGGCCAAACGGGCTATAAATCTGGCCATAATAACTGCATCATTTATACTCAGCTATGTTTTTTTATTCATATTATTCACCTCGGATCTAGAATTAATTATCCTTAACTAGGATTTACCCTCCATCTTCTTATTTAATTAGTTTAACAAAAAAAGTCTCATACTTTTTTGCTCAAACAAAAATACCTATTATACCCTCAAGTTTTATCAGTCGTTGTCTATAATTTTTACTTTTTTTAATAGTATTACAATATATTTCTTGATCTATATTATGAATTTACCTATATAAAAAATAATTTTAAAAAAATTAAAGAGTGAATAATAGTTACCAATCGTATATAATGTGAGCCCATATAATTAAAAAACCCTTGCTCTATTCCGTTTTATTTACTTTGAGCCCGTTTGGCTTATCTGATTTAGAGTAGCTGATAAGCATTAGGTGCTGAAAAGTACTTTTAAGTGCTGAAACTGATTTAAAAAGTAAGCAGTTACGTGTTTGGATAAAAGTGCTGAAATTAATAATATGCAGCTGAAGAACTGGGTATATGAAGAGTTTTATTTTAAAAAGAAGTATTTTAGGGATAGAATAATAAATATTTTGGTCAAATTTAAAGTGCTTATAAGCTGAAATTTGATAAGTTGGGGGAGAACAACTTATGACTTTTGGCTTATAAGCACTTAACTTATAAGCACTTTTAATTTTACCAAACGCATAGATAAGCCAAAAAGTGCTTATAAGCCAGTTTGACCAGCTTATAAGCTTAGCCAAACACCCTCTTTTTCTCCTTTACACACCCGCAGATTAGGGTTTCGTAAGTGTTCCTTCGACCATGCCGACAACGACAATCAAAGTATTGCCTGATTGCCTCGTTCACAAAATAGTCTCCTGCCTTAGCTTTAAAGAAGCAGCCAAGATGAGTATTCTCTCAAAAACATGGTTATAAGATTGTGAAAATAGGCAATGGGTACGATGGAATCAAGGTATCGGTTCTTTTGTGTATCGATGGATTCAAGCTGCAATTTCGGTTATACAAAAAATGATTTTCACCCATCCTGAAGTGCAATGCCAAGCCACCTATCAATCAGAGGAAAAACTTCACGAGAAGGAGAATCAGATTCTAAACAGTTTGAAAATTCAAACTTGTCAATAGGGATTTTGTTGTCCATGTATCTCTCTAGGATTGCGTCAATTATTTTCCTGTCTATGAATAATTACCTATGAACTTTAAGTTGGGAAGAGTCGACCAGGCTTGTAGCCATGTTTTGGAGAGAATACTCATCTTAATTGATTCTTTAATGCTAAGGCAAGAAAGTATTTGTTGAATGAGGTATTCGGGCAATATGTCTGATGTGGCTCTCCTCGTGCCGAAACTATTCTCATTATTGTGCATCCATACCTTAAGAAGCCGTTTTTAACTCCGATTTTGCTGCAAAAATCGCTAATCAGCTCTTCATCTCGCTTCTGCAATTTCCACCCAACTCTTTCCGCGAATTCCAACATTTTTTTCTTCTGATATTGAGTGAATTTAGTTCTGGATTGCTTTCTTCCATTAGGGTTTGTACGTTTGCCCTCGCCATGGTATAGTTGCCTATGATACAGATTGTTCAATGTATAGGTTAATGTTTCAGTAATATGTTGCACCCTATAAGGAAAGAAAGAAAAAGAAAAAAAAAAAAGAAAAAGATAATAATAATAATAATAATAATAATAATAATAATAATAATAATAAGCCTATATCATCTAGGAATCCTATTCATCTAAGTAAAAAAAAAGAGAAGTTTTCATAAAGCACTATCTTTTAGTAATAATTAGCCATCTATAGATACCATTTGCTATATTACGGATTATAGATACCTTTTCTGTGGTTATAAGATGTATTTGATTTATTTAAGCTATTGTATTCATGAATACAGTAGCAAAAATAGGCGTGAATCAGGGAAGTCCAGCTAATCAGTTTTTGTATTCGAGTGTATTCGACGTATTCATGGAGTGAAACATGGGATTACAGCTGGACAGATTATTGTATTCTTATTGTATTCGATTGTATTCACGGCGTGAAATAGGGGATTACACTGTTTTTAAAACGGAAAGTGAATCAATTAACCTAATAGACTCCTAATATAACTCAACAAACTCAAGTTTGGTAAGACTGATCAAGAACTGCCCTCAATTGGAAATTGAGTGGAAGAAAGAAAGGGCTGAACGAAGGAACAGGTTCAACCAAAAAGGAACAAAGGATCAACAAAGACTATGGTTGTTGCCTGGGAGAAACATCAGATGAGAACTCAGAAGGTGAAGCTGAAGAAGAACAGGCTCTTATGGCTATTGGAGAATCAGATGATGAACAAGAGGTAAATATTCTTCATCTCAAAGACAAGATTAAATTTCTGTCTAAAGAAAGGTTATCTGAGTTATTACTAGACTTCATTGATGAGTCTGAAATAATCAACAATGAAAAGGAAGATCTGTCTAGGGAATGTGTGATCCTAAAAGCAAAATGCAAAAGTCTAGAGTCTAGGGCTAATGAGTGTGATAGTAAAAATGCTGAGTTGAAGAACCAGGTTCTTGAACTTGACACAAGTGTGCTAGAACTTAGGTCTGAAAACTTAAAATTGAAACTAGGAACTGGAAAGAAGAAAGCTGATCACACATATATCACTCTAGAAGAAAACTTAGGAGAAGTGAATGATGAATTGTATAAAAAGGATGAACTAATTAAAGTCCTAAAAGAAGATCTAGGAAAAGTGAAACATGAACTAGACAGAACTTGCAAATGGAACAAGGCCTCTGATGCACTCTCTTGGTTGCAAGAGCATCACAGTAGCAACAAAAGAGGACTTGGCTATGGGACTCAAGCACCAAAGTGGGACCCTAAAATCAAGTACCTCACACTTCCTGAGAAAAAAATATGCACACACTGTGGCAAGACTGGACATTACAAAAATGAATGTAATGCAAAAGTAAAGGCTTGTCAAAAGAACAAAGCCTTTGTTCAAGAGAAAAGTAAGCTGCCTGGGTGGGCAAGAAGGAATTTGATTCATCCTTTTGCCTATAGAAAGGGACCCAAACTAGTTTGGGTTCCTAAGACTAACCCCTGATTTCTTTTGTAGGTCCAAGTGAAAGGAAGCAGCCAAATATGGTATATGGATAGTGGCTGCTCAAAACATATGACTAGGAGCAAGGACCAGTTCCTTTCACTTGAGAACTTAAAAGGAGGTAATGTCTCCTTTGGTAATGGAAAGAAAGGTGAGATCATTGGGGTTGGAAAGGTAGGTAAGACAGATTCTCATTCCATAGAGAATGTCTACTTGATAGATGGCTTGAAATATAGCCTAATAAGTGTGTCACAACTGTGTGACAGAGGTAATCTTGTAGTTTTCACCTCTACCAGATGCTTTGTGATTAACCTTACCAATGACAAGATTGTTTTGCAGGGAAAAAGAGTTAACAATATTTACATTGTAGATTTGTCCACTCTGTCAGAAAATGAACTCACTTGCCTAAGTGTGTTGGTTAATGATCCCCTCCTATGGCACAAGAGACTTGGTCATGCAAGTCTGAATCAGCTAAACAAATTAGTCTCCACAACATCAAGTTCAAGGAAGACAAAGTTTGTAAGGCATGTGCAAGGGGGAAGCAGGTAAGATCATCCTTCAAAACCAAGAAAATGGTAAGCACGTCCAAGTCGTTGGAACTGGTTCATATGGATCTTTGTGGTCCAATGAGAACAATGAGCAGAGGTGGAAAGAAATATGTAATGGTACTTGTTGATGATTATTCTAGATTTACCTGGGTACTATTTCTAACATCTAAAGATAAAGCATTTGATATGTTTACTACTTTTGTTAGAAAAACTCAGAAACAGTTAGGAAATCAACTTGCATCCATAAGGTCTGATCATGGAACTGAATTTGAAAATGCAAAGTTTGCTGAATACTGTGATGAAAATGGTATAGATCATAACTTCTCTGCCCCTAGGACTCCTCAGCAAAATGGAGTAGTTGAAAGAAAGAACAGGACCCTTGAGGACATGGCTAGGACCATGCTACTTTCTAGTAAACTGCCTCACAGCTTCTGGGCAGAGGCTATAAACACTGCATGTTACATAATCAATAGATGCATGACTAGACCTCTTGTAGAGAAAACTCCCTATGAGTTACTTAAAGGGAGAAAACCAAATATATCCCATCTTAGGGCATTTGGTTGTAAGTGCTATGTGCACAACAATGGAAAAGACTCCCGAGGTAAGTTTGATCCCAGAAGTGATGAGGGAGTATTCTTGGGATATTCTTCACATAGCAAAGCATATAAAGTGTTCAACAAAAGAACTTTGTGTGTAGAAGAAAGTGTGCATGTAGTATTTGATGTAACTAACATTCTTTCTAAGAGACAGGAACATGAAGATGAAGCCATTGGATTGGTAAAGGACTTGACTGAAGCATCAGCTCAGGTCAAAGTGGCACCAACAGAAGGAACAGGTGATGGAACATGTTCTTCCATACAGGGCAACCTGACAGGGGGAACTAATCAAAGAGGAATTGAAATAAATCCCTTAAAGGAACCTGTTCATGACCTTGTTCCTCAGCAACAGAACATGGGAGAAAGATCTAGCAGAAACCAGTTAGTTGTGAAACCTCAAAAGTATCAAAGTTCTCATCCCATTGAGAACATTATCAATGATCCAACATCTGGAGTTAAAACTAGATCACAATTAAAGAATCTGTGTGCTTTTGATGCTTTTTTATCTATCATTGAACCTAAAAATGTTATTGAGGCTTTGCAGGATACAGATTGGATGAATGCAATGCAGGATTGAAAGAAGTCAAGTTTGGCATCTAGTTCCAAGACCCAAGGACAGATCAGTCATTGGTACAAAATGGGTCTTCAGAAACAAACTTGATGAAGAAGGAACAGTTACAAGAAACAAGGCAAGATTGGTGGTCCAAGGTTATAGCCAAGAGGAGGGCATAGACTATGATGAGACTTTTGCTCCAGTTGCAAGACTAGAGGCAATCAGACTTCTTATAGCCTTTGCAGCACACATCGAATTCACTCTTCATCAAATGGATGTTAAAAGTGCCTTCCTGAATGGTTACCTGAAAGAAGAAGTGTTTGTAAAACAACCTCCAGGGTTTGAAAGCAAGGAATGTCCTGAGCATGTGTACAAGTTAGACAAGGCTCTCTATGGACTCAAGCAGGCCCCAAGAGCATGGTATGAAAGATTGTCCAAATTCCTGCTGGAGCATGGGTACCAAAGAGGTAAAATTGATAGTACCTTATTCTTAAGGGAAAAAGGTAAGGATCTCCTTGTTGTACAAATATATGTCGATGACATAATCTTTGGAGCCACCACTGATAAGCTAAGTAAGGACTTTGCAAAATTAATGGGGAGTGAGTTTGAAATGAGCATGATGGGTGAGCTTAACTTCTTCTTAGGCTTGCAAATCAAACAAAGTCTAAATGGAACCATGATCCATCAGCAGAATTATACAAAAGAGCTAATCAAAAAGTATAAAATGGAGGAATCTAAAGAAATAGACACACCCATTGCAAGTGCCACTAAATTAGATATTGATGAACCTGGTTCATCAGTTGATCAAAAGTTGTATAGGGTTATGATTGGTTCACTCCTGTATCTTACTGCCAGCAGACCTGACATTGTTTTCAGTGTAGGGCTTTGTGCTCGTTTTCAGGCAAATCCAAAAGAGTCTTACTTGACTGCTGTCAAGAGGATACTAAGATATCTGAAAGGTACCACTGATCTGTGTCTTTGGTATCCCAAAGGTAGCAATTTCAATTTAGTTGGATATGCTGATGCTGTGATTATGCAGGTTTTCTAGTGGATAGGAAAAGCACCTCAGGTATGGCACACTTCCTTGGTTCATGTCTTGTGTCATGGGCTACCAAAAAGCAAAACTCAGTGGCCCTATCTACTGCTGAAGTTGAGTATATTGCTGCTGCTTCTTATTGTGCTCAATTGCTATGGACCAAACAACAGTTGGTAGATTTTGGAATTGAAGTGGGATGTATTCCAATATTTTGTGATAACACTAGTGCTATAAGTATGACAAAGAACCCTGTTCATCATAAGAGGACTAAGCACATAGATGTTAGACACCACTTCTTAAGAGATAACTATGAGAAAGGATTGATTTCAATAGAATTTTGTGCTACTGATAAACAAATAGCTGACATTTTCACTAAAGCACTGAGTAGAGAAAACTTTGAGAGGAACAGGTTGGAATTAGGGATGATTAAGATCACCTAATAGGTCCAGTTCAGAATGCACAATGAAAAAAAATAAAAAAAAATTATTTGGTTAGGAGTTCTAACTTTGTGTAAATATCTAGATCAATTCTTACTCAGTTTCATACTTTAATTAGTATACTCCTGTGACATGTGTATATATGACTCACTGATCTCTTACAAAGTTTTTCTATTATGGCATTTGAGGCATGTTCAAGAGAATTCTATATGAAGAACCTGGTTCATCAGTATGTGTTCATATGAAAGCTCAGGTATGTTTTTTATACTCTGCACAATTAGAAAGATTAATTATCCAATCATGAGCAGAAGTCCTACATTCGTCAAATTCCCAGAAATTCTATCCGTTGAGCATTGAACCAGTTTCGTTCTCCTAGAACTCTAAAAATTGGGATTTTTGCCTAAAATCTAGCGATGCCTAATAATTACTAAGAGACTGGAATTACACCTTGATTAGACCTCTAATTGACCCCTGAAAAGGCTGCCGTTACTGGACTTATGACAAATTGTCTTTAAATACACACCACCCCTTTTCTTCAAAATCCCATAACAGTCAAAAATTATATCTCCAGTTCTAATTGATCTTTCTCTCCAGAATCCCAAATCGCCTTTCTTCTCAAAAATTCCCAAAACTCTTCCATAAACGAAGAACCATGTCTAACCCCCAAGATAATCCTGGCACTCCCCCACCAGCATCCCCCTCTATTACATCCTCGTCTACTCCTCCTAGTGAATCCCCAAAACCTAAGTTTCGTAGGCAGAAAATGTTGGCTAGAAAAACTGTAGCATCTGGAGCCCTAAGGAAAGTTCTAAATGAGAGATTGAAGGCTAGCCAAAAGAAAGAAAGCCCTGTTCACGAATCTGACTCCAGCTCTAAGTCTGAAGTGTTTATTTCTACCAGTGAAGGTGAAGAACATGGGTCTTCTGAAACAGAGAAAATTCAAGAAACCCCTCGTGAGGTAAGTTCTTGTGTGGTATTTTCTTCTGTGGTTGAAAACACAGACAAAAGATTTGTTCTAGTTGGTCCTATTAAAGATGTAAAGGTGGCTGAATCAAGTAGGAGTGGAGGTAAAAAGAAAAGAAAAGAGAGAGAGGGAGCAAGTGGTGATGAGAGGGGAAATGGGAAGGAAAAGGTTCTTGCTATCTATGGAGGTGTTGAAGAAAGTGGCTTCAAGTCAGGGGGAAGTGGTTCTGGGGAGGCGGCTGAAGGGCTTGTTCATCTAAGCAAGCAACAAGAAGAACCTATTTCATCAGCTGAGGAAACCCTGGCTGATCTTCTGAAGAGGGTTGGGGCTAGTTATGATCCAAAGAAGCGAAAAGCTTCTTCACAAAAGGCTCCAACTGCTTCCAAGCCAACCAGAAAAGCAAAACTCATCCCAAAAACTATTGTCCCTTCAGTGCCTAAGGGAAGAGCTACTGAAGCAGGGTCAAGCAAAGTGAAGCAGAGTTACAGAAAGCTCTGGAAGAAAGCAGGAAGAAAAAAGAGGGAGAAGGGAATAGCAAAGGTTGTAGAAAGCTCTGAAGTAGTAGAAGAAGAAGGAGAGATGGAACTGGTCCATCAAGAAAGAGGAACAACTGAAGAGGTTCTACACCCAAGTCTAAAAGGTCCAAGACTCACTCAAAGAAGTCTTTCTCTGTACCCGTACCTGCTGAACCCTCTATAGCCAAAAAGAACAAGATCTGCAGTGAAAGGCAAGTAGGTGGAAATTACGAGGAAGATGAAGAATGGAGTGTGAAGAAGAGAGGAAGGAATCTGAGAAAGAACAAGACAGGTTTTCCATCTTGGCAGAAGAATTTTTTGAAAGGCAGGCTGCTGAGAGAACCTGGATGAATCAGGAATGAAGGAGATTTGTGGATGCTCTTACTGCACAAGGGTGGAAAGGACATGGTCCTTGCAATGATGGAAGGCTGGCCAGGAAAGAACTGATTGAGTTTAATGGCAAATGCCACTGTGAGAATGGGGTAGTCACCAGCTTGGTAAAAGGAGTAAAAGTGGAGTTTGATGCACTCAAACTGGGTGAGATCTGGACATACTTAGTGAAGGGTATGATGATTATACAAGGCAAAGGTGGCCATGTCTGGATTCTCTCCCCACTGCTCTTCAAATCACTAGGAATATCTGTGATGCTAAAGCTTCTGAGATGTGCCTGAAGCCAGGTTTGTGCAGAAAAGTGAGATGAGGCATGAGCACAAGGTCTTGTTTGAGTTTGTCAACAAGTGTCTACTGCCCAGACATGAGAGAAGGCACCACTGCAACTACATGGACCTGGTTCTTATGGAGTGCCTTGTGAGAGGAATGCAGATCAATTGGCCTGCTTTTATTGTCAAATTACTAGACAGGGTCATAAATGGCTCCAAGGCTCATGTCACTCCATATGGATTCATATTGACTACTGTTCTGGACAAGCTGAATGTGCCTTTGAAGAAATGGGAGATGACATCAAGCAAGGAACATTTTGGCGTCAAGACTCTTCTAGCTTGTGACTATCCAGTCAATGCCAACCCAGTTGTACCTGGTTCATCTCTGAAGACACCCATCAACAGCAAGGTTAGGGCCTTGGTTTAGGAGTGTGGAACTAAGGATGATAAAATTGCTAGGTTCAAGGCACGTGTGGCTGAATTGGAGAATGAGAGAGATGGCCTTAGAACTGAGCTAGCAAAAGAAAAGGAGAAGAGTGATGGAATGCTTCAGAATATGCTAAACCTTCTCCAATCTCAACCATCTAGTTCTTCCAAACCCTAGGCCTTCTAGCACTTGTCTTTAGATCCAGTCTAGTAACCCCCAGTGACCCCAGTGACCCGATTTAGGGATGTTTCAGTTTCTTTTTGCTCATGTTTTGGAAGTTTTTTCTTTCTTTTTGTGGTTTGTTTGTGGAAACATATCCTTATCAATGACAACTGCTATTTCTCTTGTTATATGACGATTCTGATCTTAATAGTTTAATTATGTCTGTTGATTATTGATAAAATGACTCATGTTTTCACTTGCAGTTGCCTCAGTGGCCATGAGTAATTATTAAAATCTGGGATTCACGCTGTGTATGCAACTTTTCGATGATGCCAAAAGGGGGAAGAGATATTGTGCTTTACTCTTTATTCTGAATAATGTGATATTTATAACCTAATTAAACCTGGTCCTGGATGATAAGTTAAATTTCTAAGTTAAGTGTTGATGGTTAAGCTAAGTTCTTATAGATTTTTTGATAAGTAAAAGCACAGAGTTTGTCATCATCAAAAAGGGGGAATTTGTTGGCCCAAGTTCAGGTAAAGTTTTGTAGAATGACAAATGAACTCAGTCATGGACCAGGTCCATCATGTGAGACACATTATTTATCAACGTATACATGTGAGATGCACGTGAAGGAGATAAGTCTCAGTGATCAAGCAGCAATATCTCCTGAACTGATCGAAAATGTTGCATATTGGATAAGGAGTGAAAGTCTCCTTATGAGAAGAGAACTCAATCCGGATAAAGGATAAGGTTGGAGTTTGTGTTGTTCAAGGACTCAACTTCGATGGAAGATCAGCAATTGAGTCTTAATCAAACTCTAATTACTAACTCATTAAATAACAATGATTGTTCTCTTTTACAGGTATTGCACAAATGCAGAAGTTAAAACTAAATTGAGAGCAAAAGAGCGAGGCAATTTTGCAAGCAATTTATGTGAGATTCAAGTGTGCATTCCTGAAGCTACTTGTACAAGATAGAAGAACATATTCCATTGTGTCTTTCTTTTAATCTAGTTCAATTGTAGTAGGTGATTTAAAGTTGTACCTTTCAGCTTTCATAGAAGCATTTGTACTAGGTACTTTGAGTGTTCAAGTTATAGGCTAACTTGAAGTTGTCGCAACAGTTGAGGCTGTTTGCCACAACGGGATTAGAGTTTAATCCTTAGGTTTACAAGAATTTTGTAAATGCTGTTTTGGTTCAGTGATTTTAGTGGAAGTTTGGGAAAATCCTACTGAGTAGTAGGTCGTGGTTTTTTCACCTTTTGAGCCAGGTGTTTTCCACGTAAAAATCTCCGTGTTCCTTATTTTATGTACTTTTAATTCCGCAAACAGTAGTAGAAAGTACACCTAGAAGAACCAGGTTCTTCTGGAGCGAAAATTGGGTACCACACAAATCACCCCCCTCCCCCTCTTGTGTGGTATTGACGTTTAGAACATCAGTGCGGTATTGTGCATTTAATAACATAGAATTAACCATGTCTACTAAAGTCCTTTTTTTTCTTTCCGCCAATCCATTTTGTTGTGGTATATAAGGTGCACTTGTTTGATGTATTATTCCATATGCTCTTCACAGAAATTACTAAATTCAGTAGGAAAGTATTCTCCTCCTCTATCACTTAAAATAATTTTTAATTTCCTACTCTTTTGATTTTCCGCAACTGACTTAAATTCCTTAAACTTTTGAAATGCTTCATCTTTTGTTCTAAGTAGGTAAACATATGTGAATCTAGAGAAGTCATCTATAAACGTAATGAAGTATCTTTTACCTCCTATAGTTAATTCTCCATTTAATTCACATAAGTCAGAATGCGCTAAGTGTAATAATTTTGTATATCTTTAAACTTTAAGAAATGGTTTCTTAGTTATTTTCGCTTGTAAACATATTTCTCACTTGCTTCCATGTTCAGTTTTACAAGTGATATAACCATTTTCTTCTTCTTCTCGTTTCTTCCTCTCTGCTTTGATCGCATCAGTATCCTCCGGGGTTGGTTCTGGTAGGGCAGCCAACAATGGATCAATTGGACATAAAGGATTTTCACCGCAGTGAGTAAGAAGATCATCTTGTCCTTCCAGCGGGTGAAGTTTGATCCATCAAAGCGATCCAGTTTGATTAAGTCTTTCGGATTCTCAACAGTAGCCAATAGTTTCTCCATAGTAGAAATAACTCTTGAAAATTGCTAAAAAAATATAGGTAAGTAGCAGAGAATTAAAGGATTTGAGGCGTGAAAAATCACTATCTTTCAAGATTTATTGCATGTATATACTTTAGGGATTACAAGAAACTCTCTATTAGGATACAACAAAGCCTGAAACATACGTGCAGATTGAATACTCTACTTCTGGGATGTCTTCCGGATTTATATATAAGAAAAGGAGACTTTTATAAATAGATGCCCCTTTTCACGAATAGCCACAACTTTTCTGTTAATTAAAATTAAAATCTAAATTCAAATTTTAAATAACAAAAAGATGTTCCAAATAAAATACGAAAAATAAAATCTTTATTTAATGATCCGACCCGGCCCGATATATATATATATATATATATATATATATATATATATATATATATATATATATATATATATATAT
>NW_017671146.1:191194-263982 GCF_001879085.1 Nicotiana attenuata | reverse complement strand
TCCACAAGTTCCTAATCCGACCCCGGCCACGCGCCCGGATTCCGAGATTTTTCGAAAGGAAATTGTTCTCTATGCCCTAAGGATCGATAATATATGATTTCTAGTTCATTACATAGTAAATTACATGATTAAATCTTAGTTTTATCAAAACCCTAGGTCTAGCTCTAACCCTTGATTTTTACTTAATTTCTAGTGTTTAATCTATCTAATGTTCATGTATTTAAGCTAAGGGAGAGTGGAAATTACTTACCTTGTGATGATATGCGGAAACCCTCTCTTTGGAAGCCCCAATTTCGCCCAAGTGTGGAGAAGAATGTGAAATAAATGCACTTAAGTTCGAATTAAAAGAGTTCACTGCCCAGCGATTTCCGCTTCTGCGGTTTGGGGACCGCATCTGCGGTCCCGCACCTGCGGAAATAAGGCCGCATCTACGGCTCTGGGCTAAGGGAGGCTGGACCGCATCTGCGGTCTGAGAAGCGCTTATGCGGAACCGCTTCTGCGGAAATAAGGCCGCATCTGCGGCTTCCCTTGGGCCTGCCTTGGGCCGCTTCTGCGATCATTTGACCGCATCTGCGGTCCTTGAACCGCAGATGCGGTTATGACAGAAGCAGCAGCCTTCAGCCTTTTCTCAACTTTCTAACTTCACTCGAGCCTCGGTCATTTGACGCTCGGGGCTCCCGAGCCCCGCCCGAACATACCGACAAGTCTGAAATCACGAGGCGGACCTACTCGAACCCTCGGAACTCCCAAAACAACGCTAAATCTTATAATCACCCCCTAAAACCAAATGAATCAAACTATTGAATCCTTAAGTTCTTAATTCTCCTCTAACGGGTCAAAACGCCCTTAAACTACTCGGATTGACACCAAATTTTACGGGCAAGTCTTAAATGACATTACGGACCTGTACCAAGCTTCGGAACCAAAATTCGAGCCCGATACCTAGGGAATCAATGATTTCTTAGTTTCTTGAATTCTTTAAAGCTTCCATTAAACAATTTTAGATAAAAATTCATTACTCGGGCTAGGGACCTCGGAATTCGATTTCGGACACACGCCCAGGTCCCATATTTTCCCACGGATCCTCAGAAATTGTCGAATCACGGATCCGGGCCCGTTTTCCCAAAATGTTGACCGAAGTCAAACTTGGTCTTTTTAAGAAATCCTAAAGAAGCAAATGGGCATATTTTTACTCAAAACTCTACCAATCCCCGAACCAATCGCCCCCGCAAGTCGTAAACTAGTTAAAGCAAGTACGGGAGGCTTTATATAGGGGAACGGGGTTCAAAAAGGCTAAACGACCGGTCGGGTCGTTACATTCTCCACCTCTTAAACAAACGTTCGTCCTCGAACGGGCATAGAAAAGTACCTGGACTGCTGAATAAGTGGGGATATCTGCTCCGCATGTCCTCCTCGGACTCCCAGGTCGCCTCCTCGACCGGCTGGCCCCTCCACTGGACTTTCACCGCAGAAATCTTCTTGGACCTCAGCTGGCGATCCTGTCTATCAATAATAGCAACTGGCTCCTCCTCATAGCCCAAGCTCTCATCTAGCTGAACGGTGCTGAAGTCCAACACGTGGGATAGGTCGGCATGATACTTCCGAATTATCGAAACATGAAAGACTAGGTGAACTCCTGATAAACTAGGGGGCAAAGCAAGCTCATAAGCAACCTCCCCAACTCTTCTCAACACCTCAAAGGGGCAAACCTCAACTTGCCCTTCTTCCCGAACCTCATAATGCCCTTCATGGGCGAGACTTTCAAGAGAACCTTCTCGCCCACCATAAATGATACATCTCGTGCCTTCTGATCCGCGTAGCTCTTTTGCCTGGACTGGGCTGTGCGAAACCTCTCCTGGATCATCTTTACCTTATCCAAGGCATCCTGTACTAAATCTGTGCCAAGTATCTTAGCCTCACCAGGCTCAAACCACCCGATAGGAGAGCGACAACGCCTACCATATAAAGCCTCATACGGGGCCACCTCTATGCTGGACTGGTAGCTGTTATTGTATGCAAACTCCGCTAAGGGTAAGAACTGCTCCCACTGCCCTCCAAAATCAATCGCGCATGCTCTAAGCATGTCCTCCAAAATCTGCATCGTCCGCTCCGACTGTCCATCGGTCTGAGGATGGAACGTTGTGCTAATCTCTACACGGGTCCCCAACTCACTCTGCACGGCTCTCCAGAAATGGGAAGTGAACTGAAGGCCTCTGTCTGATATGATGGACACCGGTACACCATGCAACCAGACTATCTCCTGAATATAGATCTGAGCATACCTCTCCGCTATATAAGTAGTCGCCATAGGGATGAAATGAGCCGACTTGGTCAATCTATCCACGATGACCCACACTGAATCAACCTTCCGCAAAGTCCGCGGCAACCCAACTACAAAATCCATGGTAATGCGCTCCCATTTCCACGCTGGTATAGGCATCCGCTGAAGTAGGCCGCCTGGCCTCTGATGTTCATACTTGACCTGCTGGCAATTCAAACACTTAGTCACATACTTCACTATGTCCTTCTTCATCCCCCGCCACCAGTAGTGCTGCCTCAAGTCACGATGCATCTTCGTGACTCCCGGATGAATAGAATACCTCGAACTGTGGGCCTCCTCCAGAATTCGCTCCCTGAGACCATCAACATTAGGAACACATAGACGGCCCTGGAGCCGCAGCACACCATCCTCGCCAATAGAAACCTCCTTGGCACCTCCCTGAAGTACCGTCTCTCTGAGGACTGCTAGATGTGGATCATCATACTGCCGGGCCTTGATCTCCCCCAATAACGAAGACTAGGCGACCACACATGCTAGAACTCGGTTGGGCTCTAAAATGTCCAACCTCACAAGTCTGTTAGCCAAGGACTGGATGTCCAAAGCCAGTGGCCTCTCCTCTGCTGGAATGAATGCTAGGCTACCCATGCTCTCCGCCTTCCTGCTCAGGGCATCCACGACCATATTCGCTTGCCTGGATGATAAAGAATGCTGATGTCGTAATCCTTCAGCAACTCAAGCCACCTGCGCTGCCTCAAATTGAGATCCCTCTGCTTGAACAAATGCTGTAGGCTGCGGTGATCGGTGTAAACCTCACAAGGCACCACATACAAATAGTGCCTCCATATCTTAAGAGCATGAACAATCGCTGCCAACTCCAGATCATGCACCGGGTAATTTTTCTCATGAATCTTCAGCTGACGCGAGGCATAGGCAATAACTCTCCCCTCCTGCATCAGCACACATTCCAGACCAATGCATGAAGCGTCGCAATACACCGTATACATCCCCGTACCGGACGGCAATACAAGAACTGGTGCCGTAGTCAAAGCTGCCTTGAGCTTCTGGAAGCTCTCCTCGCAATCATCGGACCAAACGAACAGGGCACCCTTCTGAGTCAGTCTAGTCAAGGGTGATGCAATGGATGAAAAGCCCTGCACGAATCGCCGGTAATAACCTGCTAACCCCAAAAAACTCCTGATCTCGGTCACTGAAGTGGGACGTGGCCAACTCTGAACTGCCTCAATCTTCTTAGGATCTACCTTAATACCCTCTCCGGACACAATATGCCCCAAGAATGCCACTGACTCGAGCCAAAACTCACACTTGGAGAACTTAGCATACAGCTGCTGCTCTCGCAAGGTCTGAAGCACTACTCTCAAATGCTGCTCGTGCTCTCCCAGGCTACGCGAGTATATCAAGATGTCATCATTGAAAACGATGACAAAGGAATCAATATAAGGCCTGAATACCCTGTTCATCAGATCCATAAATGCTGCTGGCGCATTGGTCAAGCCAAAGGACATCACTAGAAACTCATAATGGCCATATCTAGTCCGGAATGCAGTCTTCGGAACATCCGAATCCCGAATCTTCAGCTGATGATATCCTGACCTCAGGTCAATCTTAGAGAACACCCTGGCACCCTGCAGCTGATCGAACAAATCATCAATACGAGGCAACGGGTACTTGTTCTTGATGGTGACCTTGTTCAACAGGCGGTAATCAGTGCACATCCGCATGGTCCCATCCTTCTTCACAAATAGCACTGGTGCGCCCCAAGGCGACACACTGGGCCTGATAAACCCCTTTGCTAACAACTCCTCTAGCTGCTCCTTCAATTCCTTTAACTCCTTAGGGGCCATACGATACGGTGGAATGGATATAGGCTGAGTGCCTGGGGCCAAATCAATGCAGAAATCAATATCACGATCCGGAGGCATGCCGGGCAGATCAGAAGGAAACACATCGGCGAAATCTCGTACTACTGGCACTGAATCAATCGTCGGAGACGCTGCAGTGGTGTCTCGAACATAAGCTAAGTAAGCCAAACATCCCTTCCCAACCATGCGCTGAGCCTTCAGGAAAGAAATAACCCTGCTAGGCATGTCAGCTGTGGAACCCTTCCACTCCAATCTTGGCGACCCTGGCATCACTAGTGAAACAGTCTTGGCATGGCAATCCAGGATGGCGTGATACGGAGATAGCCAATCCATGCCCAAGATGACCTCGAAATCGATCATGTCCAGCAACAGAAGATCCGCTCTAGTCTCGAGACCACAGAAAGTGACCACACAGGACCGGTAGACCCGATCCACAACTACATAATCACCCACAGGAGTGGACATATGAACAGGAATACCCAAGGGCTCAGGAGAAACAACTAGAAAGCGAGCGAACACAGACGATACATATGAATAAGTAGACCCTGGATCAAATAATACCGAAGCATCCCTGCCACCAACGGAAATAATACCTGTGATGACGGCATCTGAGGCCAATGCATCCGGCCTGGCTGGAAGAGCATAGAATCTGGATGGGGCACCTTATGGATGGCCCCCACTTGACTGGGGAGTGACTGGCTGACCTCTCCCGATCTGACCTCCACCTCTAGGACGACCTCTACCCGTCTGCCCTCCACCTCTAGGTGGCTGAGCGGCTGGCGCCGGAGTCTGGGGCTGCTAGCCCTGCTGTACTGCCTTACCCCTAAGCCTGGGGCAAGTCCTCCTCGGATGTCCCGGATCTCCACACTCGTAGCACGCCCTAGGCACCATAGCCTACTGCCCCAGAGTCTGAGTCTGCTGACCTGAATACCTACTGGAAGAACCCTGGATGGCTGGAGGACGACCTGAACTCTCCGGCATGGCACTGAAATAAGGGTCAGGGGGACCATGGGGGCCTGAATGCCCACTGGAGGAACCCTGAATAGCTGGCGGGCGGTAGGAACTCTCTGGCATAGCACTGAAATAAGGGCGTGCTATAGGCCCCCGGGCAGGTGGTGGTGCTGAAACGGGTGGCCTACTAGACTGGCCCCTCCCAAACTGACCTCTGCCCCTAGCTGGGGTACCTCTGAACTCGTCGGAGAACCTAGCTCTCTTATCCTGCTGTATCTGCTCTCTACCCCTCTAGCGATACCCCTCAATCCGACGAGCAATCTCGACTACTAGTTGATACCCTCTGCCATCTCTACCTCTTAAACCATACTGAACCAAACCCGGGCTGCAACCCTGCGACAAACCTCCGCACCCTCTATGCATCTGTAGGAAGTATCATGAGTGCATGGCGGGACAACTCAAAGAACCTCACCTCGTAGTTGGTCACAGACATCTGTCCCTATTCGAGCTGCTCAAACTGGTACCGCAGCTCCTCCCTCTCAGAGGGCGGAATATATCTGTCCAAGAATAACTGCACGAACTCACCCCAAGTGACGGGAGGAGAGCCCGCTGGCCTGCCAAGAATATAGGACTGCGACCATCTACGGGCCCTGCCCTCCAGCTGGAAAGTAGTGAAGTCAACACCATGCGACTCCAATATCCTCATGTTGTGCAGTCTGTCCCTGCACTGGTCAATGAAGTCCTGAGCATCCTCATGACGCTCACCCCTGAAGACTGGAGGGTGAAGCCTGGTCGATCTGTCTAACAACTTCTGTGGGTCACCATCCATAGCTGGCCTGGGCTGGGGTGCCGCTGCAACAACTGGCTGAACCTCATCTGCGGGTAGTGCACCCGGAGTCTGATATACTGTAGTTGCGTGGCCAGGTGCCTGAGCAGTAGGGGTCTGGGCTCCCCCTCCTGCCTGAGAAGTAGCTGGGTCTGCTGGAAATAAATCAGCCTGAGTCATAGTGTACATGAATCGTAGCATGCGGCCCATGACCTCCTGAAATCTCGATGCTGTCATGAAATCCACCGGGGTAGGCTCAGCTGCGGGCACCTCGCCCTGCTCCTCAATAATAGGATCTGCCGGTGGTGCATCTGGAACGGCTCTAGGACGCCCTCACCCCCTACCACGGGCCGGTGCCCTTCCCCGGCCTCTACCTTGGCCTCTAGCAACGGGGGGAGCAGCTCCTCTCGGGTCCGGAACGTCGGCGGTACGAGTCCTCACCATCTGTGAGAGAATAGAAGAGGGAAATTTAGTACTTTCAGCACTGCACGACGAGAAATGAATAAAGAGTAGTCTTTCCTAATACCCTATAGCCTCTCGAAGATAAATACAGACGTCTCCGTACCGATCAACAAGACTCTATCAGGTTTGCCTGTAACTCATGAGACCTACGTGAACCTAGTGCACTGATACCATGTTGTCACGACCCATTTTCCATAATAGGTCATGATGGCGCCCGACACCATTGTCAGGCCAGCCAACGCGGAAGTGTAATTTAAGTCCTCATTTTACTTTTACCAAAAACTAATTATAACAGATTTTTCAAGGTTAAGTCAAGGCCAAAAATGGTAAATAAGCTATCACAATAGTTATACAACCCAAAAATAAATGTCTACTAACGTGTGTGTGCCAGAACCTGGTGTCACAAACTACGGGAAGCTAGTAGAATATACAACCAAAAGGATACTACACTACCCTACTGTCTGGATCAGCATAGACTGAAATAATCGTACAAAGAGAGACTTCTTCGGCTGCGGATCGACATGGAAGGGAAAATAGCTCACCGTAGAAGTCCCAAGCCTGCTCACAACTGCGCACTAGAGAAATAACCGGATCCACCTGCCTCAGACCCTGTACATTTAAGTACAGAAGCGTAGCGTGAGTACATAAACAATATGTACCCAGTGAGTATCCCGCCTAACCTCGAAGGAGTAGAGATGACAGGTCGACTTAAAACTCACTAGGGCCAAATAATATCATAAGATTAAGTTAACGGTAAAAATCTATAACAGACAACAGTTTACAACTAGGCGTATAAATCATATTCTCACTGAGATTCCAGTTAATCCTTTACTTTATTCACAATTATCAGTTCCTTTTGAGTCATGAAAGTGTAATTCTAATAGTTAACAACTCAGGTAAGGCTATAAAAGCATGCGCAAATATGCCGAGGCGACGGCCCGATCCTACAGAAATAAACTGTGCACTTGCCGAGGTCGATGGCACGCCTATAGATGCATCTATTCATACCGAGGTGATCGACCCGATCCACAAATAAGTAGGAATATCAAGTATACACACAAGGCACATCAACAGTCAAAATTCCCAAGCAAGACTTCAACATTTACACAAGTACGTTCTTATTCCCTTTTTAAAATCCTTAGCATATCCTAGGTGCTCATAGTAACAAGATATTAAATAGAGTCATATGAAATAAGCATAATGCGGTTCCTAAGCTACCCGGACCATTGACATAGTAGTAGTAGCGCGTGCGTAGCCCCCTCATTTAGCACAATTATTCAATTATTAATCCTATGGGGATAGTTCCCCCTCACAAAGTTAGAAAGGAGACTCACCTCGCTCCAAAGCGCGCTCCCGAATATCAAGAACAAGCCCAAGCTCTTAATTTGAAGCCGAACGGTTGCAAACTAGTTAAAATAGGTAAGAACTAGTCAATAAAGGCTCAAAAGGCCGAATTCCAACCATTTAAGTAATTTCCCAACCTTTCCCACAAGTTTCCTAAATTCCGACCCCGAGCCCATGCGCCCGGATTCCGCAATTTTTTGAAGGAAATTTTTCTCTATGCCCTAAGGATCGATAATATATGATATCTAGTTCATTACATAGTAAATTACATGATTAAATCTTAGTTTTATCAAAACCCTAGGTCTAGCTCTAACCCTTGATTTTTACTTAATTTCTAGTGTTTAATCTATCTAATGTTCATTTATTTAAGCTAAGGGAGAGTGGAAATTACTTACCTTGTGATGATATGTGGAAACTCTCTCTTTGGAAGCCCCAATTTCGCCCAAGTGTGGAGAAGAATGTGAAATAAATGCACTTAAGTTCGAATTAAAAGAGTTCACTACCCAGCTTTCCGCTTCTGCGGTTTGGGGACCGCATCTGTGGTCCCGCACCTGCGCAAATAAGGCCACATCTGCGGCTCAGGGCTAAGGGAGGCTGGACCGCATCTGCAGTCTGAGAAGCGCTTATGCGGAACCGCTTCTGCGGAAATAAGGCCGCATCTGTGACTTCCCTTGGGCCTGCCTTGGGCCGCTTCTGCGATCATTTGACCGCATCTGCGGTCCCGCTTCTGCGGTCCTTAAACCGCAGATGCGGTTATGACAGAAGCAGCAGCCTTCACCCTTTTCTCAACTTTCTAACTTCACTCGAGCCTTGGTCATTTGATGCTCGGGGCTCCCGAGCCCCGCCCGAACATACAGACAAGTCCGAAATCACGAGGCGGACCTACTCGAACCCTCGGAACTCCCAAAACAACGCTAAATCTTACAATCACCCCTAAAACCAAATGAATCAAACTATTGAATCCTTAAGTTCTTAATTCTCCTCTAACGGGTCAAAACGCCCTTAAACTACTCGGATTGACACCAAATTTTTCGGGCAAGTCTTAAATGACATTACGGAACTGTACCAAGCTTCGGAACCAAAATCCGAGCCCGATACCTAGGGAATCAATAATTTCTTAGTTTCTTGAATTCTTTAAAGCTTCCATTAAATAATTTTAGATAAAAATTCATTACTCGGGCTAGGGACCTCGGAATTCGATTCCGGACACATGCCCAGGTCCCATATTTTTCCACGGACCCTCAGAAATTATCAAATAACCGATCCGGGCCCGTTTTCCCAAAATGTTGACCGAAGTCAAACTTGGTCTTTTTAAGAAATCCTAAAGAAGCAAATGGGCATATTTTTACTCAAAACTCTACCAATCCCCAAACCAATTGCCCCCGCAAGTCGTAAACTAGTTAAAGCAAGTACGGGAGGCTTTATATAGGGGGACGGGGTTCAAAAAGGCTTAATGACTGGTCGGGTCGTTACATTCTGGTAACCATCCCCGGAATACATCCATGTCTCCTCTTCTTCTTCTAGATCTTCCTCCAGATATTCCTGTGGATCTTCTTCAAACTCCTCCTTGTCATTGTTGAACCCAGACTCTTCTCCTAGATCTCCCTCCAACTCTATCTTAGATTATTTCTGGATGCACTCCACTACCTGATCATCGTCTTCAGTTGGTGGCAACCTATGATCGATGGATCCTGGGACCACTTGATGGTGCATCGAGGTAGTCACAAGGTAATGTGGTAGAATCGCATGGTAGATTTGCAAAGCAGCCACTACATCCTCCAACCATGCTATGCCCTCTCTGCTTGGTCAGGCTAGCTCGTCTTCCTTGTTGATCAAGACATAATACTCTTAAATGCACCATGAGTTTTGACCCATCGACATTTTGACCAGACCGTTCCACTCTTCTTGGAGCCTTCTTATCTTTAGGATTGGTATTTGTACGTTGTACTCATCTTCATGTAGCATTGTCCTTGTCCATAGAGGCACATCCTGGATCATCCTGAACTGTTTGAGAACCTGCAAGGGTGAGTATGGTTGGATGCCCTCAAGTTCTATTAGCTCAATGAAGTATTTTTGAGGAGTCCTTAAGATTGCCCTCCCTCGTAATCACAACAGCTTCCAATTGGCCCATTCTCCACTTAGATTGGTCAGCATTTCTCTTCATTTTTCTTGTCCATGTAGGGAGTCCCAATGTCTCATCCCCTCGTTGTGCCTGCGGATCATGTTGTTGACGCCCACAAAGTAGTTAATGGTGGCCTCTCTCTGGAAGAAATATTCTATGGCCCAGATCTTAAGCAGTAAGTTACAACCCTTAAAGAAATCATACCCTCATGTACATGCAGACAAAGCCCTGAGAATCTCAGCTAGCACCATCGGTACTAGAGTAGCTTGGAGGTTACCACGGAAGGTCGCCAGAACCATGGGTAATAAGTTGATGTTGATCTGATGCCTTCCCTGTGGGAAGACCAACAATCCCAACAGTGCCAATGAGAAAGTGATGGGCCTGAGACTCTCCCACGCTGCTTGATCATACGGAAATTCCACCGAATACCACTCATAACTTTCATGATGTCTTAACCTATCGAACAACTGATATAGGCTTACCCATCCATCCTCGATATTTCTTAGACCTCGACTGTTACCAGACCTAAAACATCCAGGAACCTGTAACCAGGCATAGTGACTGGTAGGATTGGTCTCCCCCTATAAACGGCAACTCCATAAAACTAGTAACTTCTTCCAATGTGGGTACTAACTTACAATCAGCAAACTTGAACACCACATTAGCCGGATCCAGAACTCCATCAACAGGCGAGTGAGTACCCTGTCTGCTCGGATGCTTAGCAACATGGTCAGTGCCCCCAGGTGTGTCCGAATCTCATCTCTCTGTTCTCGGCGGATGTTCTTCCACCACTGCCTCAACTTGTTTGGTGCTCCCATCACCGTATTGTTCTCGGGGAAGTTTTGGTTGGTTTTCATGTATGATGTGGTAAATAAAGGTTTTGGTAAGTGTTCGCTTCGGATCTTTAGATGTCTCGTCAGGTTTGCTCGTCTTTCCACAGAAGTAATATTGTTGGGTGCATGACCCATTGACATTAGGGTAGTTTTCCGAATTGTGTGTTGATGCCAAGGACCGAATCACCTATGGTTTATGCAATATGACCTATTTTTGCTAGAGTAGAGTGTTCCCTACATTTGAATTGGACTGAAGACTGCGTGAAATTATGTTAGTTGACCTGGCAAAGCCATTCTCTAAAACTAAAGAGTTTTGAAAAGAAGGTTCAGAGGGGTGTAAAAGACAACCCTCGCATGCCATTATGTGCGATAGTGTACGCCCAAGACTCAATAGGAAGAAGTGTGATGACAATATATGTGAAGCGGTAACAGATAAGGGTGTAACAATAATAATCATGATAATAAGCAAGCGTAAAAAACAAATAAAGCGGGTAAGCATGTAATGAAAAACTTAAATACAATTAAAGCAATGTACAAACAAATCTAAGTGCCAAATTAAGTCTAAGTCTGCTAAGGTCAGAACCTATGAGTGAATCACCAACAGAGTCGCCATGTTGTTCCACCCTATTTTGCACGAGTCAAAACAAGATTCAACTTGTGATTTCTCTGTTGATGAAAGAGTGTCGTCACCTAATATTTAATGGTATGCTAGGGTACCTATTTAACTACTAAAGGTCATATTCTTCATAAGTCCGCTAACCGCTAAGATTATGGGTAAGGATTCTTGTTCTTCTAAGAGGAAGGTGTTAGGCACCCCTTAAAATCTACTTGAGGTAGATCCATAGGACTTGGACTAGATTTAGGACTAATTGTTTGTACCATGCTTAACTAGTATTTACAGAGTGTAGCTTACAATATATTAGGGCATAATACCAATAAGTAAAGATTGTAGTTTAAAGAAGTATGGGTTGATAAAAGACTCCTAGGGAAATAATGTTAGTATATGTACGCTTCAAAAGAGCTTTAAAAGATGTATGATGTTTGTATGAAAATGTGAAAAGGAGAAGCTAAGTTAAATCACTTTGTTTCCTAAAGCATGGAAGTTCATATTACTCTAATGAGGTGAAGGTGTTACGAAAATAAACCTAAGATATACCTTGGTTTTTAAATATTAAACTTGAAGAAACCGTTTAAAAATCCTTGTTTTGGGGCAGCAACATCTTGGTTTTCTAAAGGAGTTGATTTCCTTTTAGAAAATTAAGGTTGTGATTCAGTTATGGTTTTTCTCTTTTGAAAGAAGGACTGCCGCCTTTTGTTAGGCTTTTGGGCTTCAAAATCTTTAAGAAGAGTTAGCAAAGCACAATGAATTAATAACAACTCATGATTTGCGGGTAAAGGGTCAATTGCTAACTAATGCTTCTTATAATCCTTGGTTCTTTACAACTTGACTAATTTATTTTATATGAATAAAAAGATAAAATAAAGCATTCAATCCAATATATAATTATTGTATACATGGGAGATAAAACAACAGAAACCCAATAAAGGACAACAGTATAGTAGAACTATAAAATAGCGAAGGCAGTAAATGAAGGAGTGAAGAGAAAGAAAGGACACTAGTTTTTGGGCCTCAAAGAGGCAGGCCCAACAGTAATAGGGATGAAGCTGATTCTAGACTCTCAGGAGATAGCAATCTGGATTTGGGCCTGATTTCTTTACTAACTCAGCAAGCCCAAGCCATTGTACATGTTTAAAAAAAGAAGAGAGAAAGTCATTAGAAAGACAATACTATATATATGCTCTTACGTAAATTTTGTAAGCAAAGAATAAAGGAAAGCTATATAACAGTATTCAAATAATATGAAAGTTATACTACTGTGGTGGTATCAATAAAGTAAGGGCTAAGAAGAGAATTTCACCCAAGGTTGATGCCCTCTTTAAATCCCTCTACACTTCAAAGTTCCCAAGGGTCTCAAGGCCTAGGGCAATGCTTGTGCCGGGGAGAGCAGCCCAACCTAGAGTTAAACTCTAATCCCAAAGACCCCTAACCACTAACGACTCATTCTTCCCTATAGGTTTGAGTGCCAATGAGGTTCTTTTAACGAAAACCAACTATTGTAACATTTCCTATCACAGAGCATACCCTTTCATGACAGAATAATATAAGAAACAGTAAAATAATTTTATTTCTTATAACTATACTTCCAGTTCTAAGTGAATGATTAACATTTTAAACAGACTTGAAGCTCAAATTTCCAAACAAATACACAAAGGTAGGAACATTATACTGTTATTGCTAAAGAACCAAACAATTGGGGCCAATGCTGTTTGAAACCCTTTGAAAACCATCAGCAAAGATTTCAAACAAACAGTCATAATCAGGAATCTCTACAAGTATTATTAGGAATACCAGAGCATAATCAGAACTTATAACATGACAACAGGTTTGTAAATTAAAAATGGAATTCCCTAAGAGTGCTTAACGGGATCACAAACTATCAGTCTCACTTCATTTTGGGACTAAAAATAGAACCACTTTTTTATAGGTGTATAATGAAATAGGCAAGTTATTGTATTTAAGCACTAACAACAAGGGGTTTCTCTAAAACCAGATTCAATTCGAATTGACAGGGAAAGAGAGAACTGTATATTGTTTCAAGATAGTGCACAGAAGCATGAAATCTTGAGAGATATGCAGAGATACATACATAACCTTCATTCAACTATACATAAAGATATTTCAGCTAATGTTATAGTCTTACAAAATTAGGATGATTTTTAGTCATTGTAAAATCAGTTTAACAATGTCATTAAGGGTCAAATACAGGAGAGGCATTATATCAAACAGGTTTAACTCTACTGTAGAGACTAAGATTAATATCTAAGCATGATGGAGTTGTATTTAACTTGTAAAACAGTTAACATTCAAAAAGACTATAACCTATTTCATGAAAGGTAACTTGATCATAACAAAACATGTGCAGAATGATCATTGATATTCACAGAAGTTCATTCTAATAAGATAGTTTCATACTTAGAGATACAACAAGCGGTTAGACATGGATATAAAGCTTCCATAGTGATGATTCAAGGAATACTTAAAGGTTAACAATCACTCATGTGAAGAAGAAAAGCATTTAAACACTTTAAGCTTCACATATTTGAATTAAGTGATGAAGAATTAAACTCTGAGCTTTCATGCATGTTCTAGCTAGAATCATTTAACAGAAACCTCAACAACAAAAATGCAAATGCAATATGGTCGAGTGAGCAGAATCATTAGAAGTAAATCTGAAGACTATGAAAACATGAAAAGTCATTATGGCATGTTAAGTAGCTTAATCACATAGGTTGTTTAATACAGAACAAAAATCATAAGGTCACATAGCAACTTAACCAATACTGATGAAAACATAATAGCTAACCACATATCAACAATAGACCATTATGAACCAGAATAAACGATCATAGATGAATGACCAATATCATAAATGAAGCAATTAACGGGAAGACAGTAGTATGTTCATGATTTTCGATTAAGGCAATTAGAGAGAGGGTGGAAATACACAGACCTTTTCTAGGGCAACAGACCAAACAAGATTTCTAACTTAGCCGTGTGAAAACTATGATTTCAAGCTCTTGAGCAGTGAAAAAATTCAGAAACAAAAGGAATAGAGATCAAATCAGAAAAGAAAACCAAGACTCTTAACTCGTAGGAAATTTTAGACTACTGCTTGGTGTGATTGTAGGTTGTTCGATGTTGTGAGGTGGTTCTTAGGTCATGTTAGGTGAGACCAATTAAGGCTCTATTTATAGTGCCATTAATGGTTTAGGGCTTTAGCAAAATTCAAACTTGGCAGTGGATTATGACGCTGAGGTAGTGATGTGAGAATAAGTGGGTGAAATCAGAAATAACAGAGGGAAAACAGTGACGACTTTTACCTGAGAAGGGAGAGGGTCGACCATTGATGGAAAAATCCATTGGGTAAAGCCTCAATGTCCAGAGGTCATTGCATTTGACCTGGACCTCGACTAATCGTAATGAGGTTCTGAGGAGGCCTCCCATGCGCTTTGATTTGAAAGAACACAAGAAAATCTCAAACGATTTGAGATTTTACCCTTTGGCCTGTGACATCAACATTAGTACAGAGACAAGACAGATGGCCATGCATGCCACAGATTTGAAAATTCACAGATGATTTTAACTTTCATCTTTAGGTTAGGGTTTTCGAATTTAGGATACGTGAATCTCAAAGGCAGAATGGGTAAAGATTCAGCTAGTATCGTGGGTAATAAAGGCAGAAGGAATGATTTATGGACATGACTCATGACCTTGCACTAATTAGTGAAAGGTTTTGTGATTGACGCGTCTGGTATGTTTGAGAGAGATGAAAGAAGAAGAGGAAATGTGGTGGATGGGTCTTTCAAATGAATGATTAGTGTTTGGGGGAATAAGGGTTGGTCTCGTGGGTTTAAACGAGGAGATAGGATCTGGGCCGTTGGATCATTTGATCAACGGCCTTGATAATTCGGGTATTAAAGTGTTTAAATGAGGAAAACAGAGATCGTTGGATCCTTGTAATCCAGTGGCTAACATAAAATCTGGTAGTGATTTTAAAATAATAAGAAAAGAAAGATTAAACCTGGTACGTTGATGGTGAGGATCGACGGTGAGGATTGTTTGATTGTTTTGTGAGTGATAGAGACGGGTGACGTGGCGCAATTTGACTGGTTCAAATAGGTTGGGGCGAATTTCCAACTCGGAGAGAAGGGGTTGCTTGGACTGGACCATATCCGGATTTGGGCTGGTTTTAATTTAAGCAATGGCCCTTGTGTAGCTAATTAAGGAATTGCAGTTGTAGTCATTTGGTCTTTAACCTCTTTAAAATTAATTTAATTAAACTTAATTAATTTCCAATAAAATATAGTAAAATCATAATTATCAAATAAACTGCTAAATATTGTAATTAATTATTTATAAAATGTTTTGTCTTCTAAATTAAGACACAAATTAACATAGTATCCTATTTAACTAAAACTGAGAAATAATTTGTTAAATTAATTATAAAGCCTATGTGATGTATACAAAAGATTGTTTTAATAATATTAAAATAGTAAGTACATTTGTAATTACATAATACTAATACTGGATGATTAATTTCAAAAGGGTATCTAATCATCAGATCCAGCTATGCATGTCCTCACCATCTGTGAGAGAATAAAAAGACAGAGATTTAGAATTTTGAAGTCAACAAATTCGCATGACAAGGAATAGAAGTGAAGCTTTTCCTAACAGTCCAATAGCCTCTCGAAGGTAAGTACAGACGTCTCCGTACTAATCCACGAAACTCTACTAAACCTGCTTGTGACTCATATAACCTATGAACGTAGAGCTCTGATACCAACTTGTCACGACCCCAATTTCCCTACGTAGGATGTCATGATGGCACCTAGTCTCTAAGACTAGGTAAGCCGAACATACATGCAGAATATATAGAAATAACGAATAAAGTCTAAAATACTCAACAACTATTATAAGAAACTCCACAACTCAGCATATACAAAATTTCCAAAATTTGGTGATGACAAGTCACAAGCTCTATAAGATGGTACTGAAGATCCTTATACAGCAATGTCTAGAAAAGGATAAGAAAAGAAAATAGACTGGATAGAGGGTGACTTCGAGGCCTGCGGACGCAGGCAGGTATACCTTGAAGTCTCCGGGCTAGGCTCGTCTCACTGGTTCCTCGACTGGTAGGAAGTACCTGGATCTACAATAAAAGATGTGCAGAAGTGCAACATGAGAAGACCATAGCGGTACCCACTAAGTGCCAAGCCTAACCTGGTAGAGTAGTGACGAGGTCATTTCAAGGACCTACTGAAATAAATAAGAAGCTGAACATGTATGTAACAGTGAAATAATGATAGCAAAAAAAATGAGACAATAAAGAATTACACCGACATTGGCTACACTGAACTAAGGCAAATAATGCATCACGGAAGGTGAACCATGAATGCTATGACACGGAACAAAGCAACAAAACACAAGTGAAGTAATAGAAAAGTATCAACAAGAATCAACTCTTGCTCGGGTAGGTGGTGCCCGTTTCCGGCTACTTGCTAAATTCCACCATGCAGTGGCCATTGCCTACCCTAATGCTCCTGCTCCGGACCTTACTACTGGTTTTATGATTTCTACTGAGGTACTGCCTCGTAGTCACAATTCACAAAATATTTCACAATCTTTCCTTATATCACCGCGAGAGCCATGTATTTAGTTTTAAAAATTATTTTTCCAGAAATAGCTTCCCATATTTTAGCCCACCTTATCACACCGCGTGGCTTCAAGTAGTTCCCCTACTAGCAACACGCGTATTAAGCCCACCTTATCTCACCGCATGCATTTCAACCCCAAAACCTTATACCACCACATGCTTATCAATATCACAACATATCACAAATCGCACCTCAAGTAACCAATATCACAACTTGCCAAAGAAATCAACAATAACGGTGTTTTCACAATAAATAGCTCATGGCTCAACCACCATATGAACAAAAGTATTAGCAATAACAATCGAAGTTAATAACTCAACAAGAATGGTAATTCACAACTTTAAAACTTTGCCTCAATGTGAATCACGGCCTTCATAACTCAATACCAATTTCAACAACAAGGTATCCCAAGAACAATGACTTTATGTAAAGAACTCAACAGGTAAATAATTAATAAGAAATAGAGGAAACAATACTCCAACTAAACATATAACAATTAGCAAGTAAGAGAAAAGACAAGTAGAGCATGTGAAAATAGACTAATGATGATGAATATAACATGTTAAGCAAACTCAATTTAGGAATAAAAGGAATCTACATAGCTAAAACCGATCAATTTCCACATTAGGATGTGTACACACTCATCACCTTGAATACACGGCTTTCACATATCACAATTAACACAAACCAACACCAATCCTAAGGGGTAATTTCCCGCACAAAGTTAGGAAAGACAGTTACCTCATAACACGCTAACTCAATCCACTAGTAGGTCTTTCCCTCGATTATCCAACTACAAACGGCTTGAATCTAGCCAAAATAACTTCATACATATATATAAACTATATAATACTATTCCGAACAATAAAGTTACGATCTTTAAAAAGAAATAAAAAGTCAACACAAAAGTCAACCCTGGGCTCGCATCTCGAAACCTGACAAAAATTATAAAACCCCAACACCCATTGGATAACGAGTCCAACCATACAAGAATTACTCAAATTTGACCTCAAATTGCCTTTCAAATCCCCAAAATTTTAGTCTAGGAAGTTTTCACTATTTTTCCCAAATTCAACTTAAATCTCTAACTAAATGATAAAAATAATGACGTATTCGTGTAATATAACTAAAACAAAGTTAGAATCTCTTACCTCAATGAATTTCCTTAAATTCTCTCAAAAATCGCCACAAACCGAGCTCTCTAGGTCCAAAAATGAATAATGAAATCAAACCCTTGAACTTAGCCTTTTTTTCCCTGCGATTTTGCATTTGTAGCCTAAGGATCGCATCGGCAATACCGCACCTATGAAAAAACCATCGCAGGTGGTTTTCCAGCTTAAGTTCTAAGATTCCGCTTCTGTGGGAACCCACGCACACCTGCGCCCTCGCTTCTACGACCTTGGATCGTTTCTGCGCCTGCATCTGCAGAGAACTGACCGCATCTGCGGTCCCAGCTGTGCAAGACAAAATCGCTTCTGCATCTCGAGGGTTGCTTCTGCAGTGCTGCACCTGTGGCCCAAAACGCGCAAGTGTGATCGCACGAGACACACCAAGGGTTTTGAAATGCACAAGTCCAAATTTTGATCCATATTCAATCCGAATCACACCCGGGACCCTCGGGGCCCTGTCTGAATATACCAACAAGTTCCAAAACACATAGCATATCTACTCAAGGCCAAAAATCACATCAAACAACATCGATACTACGAATTGCAACCCAATTCAAGCCTATTGAAACTATGAACTTCCGGATTCCAAAACTAATGTCGATTCATACCAAAACAACTATGATTGACCTCAAATTTTTCACGCAAGTCATAAATGATATGATTGACCTATTAAAACTTTCGGAATCGAAATTCGGCCCTGATATCAATAAAGTCAACTCTCGGTCAAACTTTACAACCTTCCAAACCTTCAACTTTCTAACATTCTCCAATTTAAGACGAAACGACCTACGGATCTCCAAATCAACATCCGTAAAAAATCCTAATCCCAAAATCACCATACAGGGCTATTGGAACCATCAAAACTCCATTCTGGAGTCATTAACACAAAAGTCAAACTACGGTCAACTCTTTCAACTTAAAGCTCCAACTTAAGGGCTATACGTCCCATTACACTCGGAAACTCACCCGAAACCAAAACCAAACACCCTCGAAAAGTCACATAGACATAATACAACATAGAGCAGACAATAAATAGGGGATCAGGGCTAAAATAATCTAAATGACCAGCTGGGTCATTACATGTATGCCCGAATTTGAATTCGGAAGTCCCTAACTTGTTTTTGACTCATTTTGACGAAAACTAGCATTTTTGAAAGTTGAAGAATTTAAAAGTTTGACCAAAAATTGACTTCTTAGCTAACGGGTTTGGTTTTTGCTATTAAAACTTGGAATAGTTCTGTACTTCTATTTGAAACTTGTTTGTAAAATTTGGTCCAATACACAATTGATTTGACATGATTCAGACACTTAAACGTGATTCTAGTGTTCTTGAGTTTCACTTTGAAAGTTCATTCGTTTTGAGTATTGACTCGTACTTCTAGGTGTTATTCTGGTGTTTTAATCGCGCGAACAAGTTCATATTATGTTATTACATTTGTGTGCATGTTTGGTTTGGAGACCGAGGGGCTCGGGTGAGTTTCACATAGGCTATGGATTGTTTTTGGACTTTGGAGAATGGTTGATGCCTTCATTGTTGCTGGTGTGATCTTGTAATGACCCGGCCGGTCGTTTTATGAGTTACCGCCCTGTTTCCCCCACTTCTTCTTCTTGTTGTCTTGTTCAGCTGTATTGTGTGTTATCTGGTTGGATGGCTCGAGTCCGGAGAGATTTCGATAAGGTTTGAGACACTGAGTCTCTTTTAAGAAAGCTTAAGTTGGAAAAGTCAACCGGAAGTTGACTTATGTGAAATAGGACTCGAATGTGAATTTTTGATGAGTCAGATAGCTTCGGGAGGTGATTTGGGACTTAGGAGTGTGATCGGAATGTGTTTTGGAGGTCCGGATTAGATTTAGGCTTGAATTGGCGAAATTGGAAATTTGGCATTTTCCGGTTGATAGGTGAGATTTTGATGTAGGGGTCAGAATGGAATTCCGGAAGTTGCAGTAGGTCCGTTGTGTCATTTGGGATGTGTGTGCAAAATTTTAGGTTATTCGGACGTGGTTTGATAGACTTTTTGATCAAAAGCATTTTTCGGAAGATTTTGGAACTTTAGTCTTGAATTCGATGTGATTTGGTTGATTTGATGTTGTTTGAGGTATTTCGAATATTCGTAAAAGTTTGGAGAGTAGTATGTGACTTGTCGGTGCCTTTGGTTGAGGTCCCGGGGGCCTCGGGGTGATTTCGGATGGTTGGCGGAAGATTTGTATTGGGTTTTGGCAGCTGAAGTTTTTCCCATTGCTGTCATAATCGCACCTGCGGCTAGGGGACCGCAGGTGCGGTCTCACAGAAGCAAGTTTAGAGACAGAGATCCGACCAAGGAAGGCATCAGCTGGAACCAAAGAAGCGGTTGAGGAAGCGCACCTGCGATAGCGCAGGTGCGGGATTTGCTTCGCAGATGCGGCGCCTGGGATTTAAGTGGGGACCACAAAAGCAGCGCTTGGGACCGCAGAAGCAGTTACACAGGAGCGAATAAAGGACCACGGGTGCGGAATCCCTGGGTCAGAATGTATATAATTTTTCCTTCGCGTTTTTCAGTGGTTTCACCATTTTTAAACACGTTTTCTGGAGCTTTTGGGCGATTTTGAAGAGGGAATTCAAGGAGAATTCATTGAGGTAAGGTTTTGGATCACAAAAACTCATCCTTATGGTATTATTTCACGGATTAGACTGGAAATTTGTGGAAAAATTGGGTAAATATGGAGGAAACTAGGGCTTGGGAATTTAGGTCTTGTATTAAGGATTTGAGGGGCCATTTGTGGTCGGATTTTGAAGTATTTGATATGCACGAACTCGTGGGAAGATGAGGGTTCCATTGGTGTTAGTTTTGTCGGATTCCGAGACATGGGCCCGGGGGTCGGGTTTGGTAAATTTCGGGATTCGTGTCGTATTTTCATTATTTTTGCATGGGCTTCGTTCCCTTAGCATATTTTAATGTCGTGATTCTGATTTTGGTTAGATTCATGAGGCCGAGATGAGAGGCAAAGGCATCGCGGGCAAGAGATTGGACCGGATAGAGGTAAGTAATGATTGTAAATATTGTTCTGAGGGTATGAAACCCCGGAATTCACATCGTTGTGCTATTTTGAGGTGACGCACACGCTAGGTGACGAGCGTGGGGTCGTGCACTGTTGGGGATTGTGACTTAGTCCGTCCCATATGACTGTTTAGTTGCGTATTTGATTGAGAACTGCTTGCTATTACCATGTTTTGGGCTGAATGCCATATTTGTGATTTGTGCCAGGATTTTTACTGCTATTCCTCTCTATTTTGACTTAGTATTTGTAATCAATCTTGCTATACTCTACTATTTTCAGAACTCAACAATCTTTACTCATTTTTTGTATTTTAAATATTATTTTGGGCTGAGCATCATGTCTTAATGTTTCCCGAGTGGCTTGTGAGATTCTGACTGATTAAGGCCGAGGGCTTGTGTTGTAAGGATACTATGGGATCGGGCTGCACGCTGCACCAGGTTGTACTGATTGTGATATATGAGAAGTCGAGGGCTAGATTTATTATGCCACGAGGTGGCTTGTGATTTATATGAGGCCGAGAGGGGCCCCTCCCGGAGTCTGTACACCCCCAGTGAGCACCGGTACCTAGATTGTGATGTTTTAGCCCGAGGGGTTGAGGTGGTTCCATGTTGTTGCCCGAGGGGCTGATACGAGTGATTCTGAGATAGCCTGAGGGGCTGGTTCTATTGGTATTCTGCCCGAGGGGCTGTTTTGTGTTTCTAAATTTTTATACTTGTTTTCACTCACTCATTTGAACTGCTAAAAGATGTTTTAAAAATGGTTTTACAAAACTAAGGAGTATTATGAGCTTTTGCTGTCTTTACTGTATTGTGTTGGTTTTACCCTGCCTCGTTATAGCATTTTGCTGTGTATTTACGTGTTTTCTTATTGCTCGGCTGCTTTTACTTTTATTACTTACTGAGTTGGCGCAGTCACATTACTCCCTGCACCTCTGTGTGCAGATTCAGGAGTCTCAGGTCATGCTAGCGAGGGTTGATTTGCTTCCAGCAGGTTTATTTGGAGTTGACTAGGTAGTTGCTCGGCGTTCGCAGCCCAGTGCTTCTCCTTCCTACTTTTATTTCGTTATCCTAGTTTTGTAATGGACTATGTTGTCCTTTTCATACTCTTAGATGGATTTTTGATGCTCATGACTGGTGACACCCCGATGTCGGGTTGTGTTTTGTTTCCGTAGTTCATATATTTCACTTTGTTTTTGGGATTTTCATTATTAATGACTTGATTATGAATCATTATATCTGTTAATTAAACTTGGGGTTTGTGTCGGCTGGCCTTGTCTTCACGAGAGGCACCATCATGACCGGGTCTGGGTTTAGGGTCGTGACAAGTTGGTATCAGAGCCTAGGTTACATAGGTCTCACGAGTCATGAGCAGATTTAGTAGAGTCTCGCGGATCGATACGGAGACGTCTGTATTTATCCTCGAGAGGCTGCAGAACCTTTAGGAAAACTTCATATTCTTGAAATTCTTGTCGTGCAAATCTATTGATCCGAGTACTAAACTTCTGTTATTCGATTCTCTCATAGATGGTGAGGACACGAGCGACTGGACAGGATGGACGACCACTAGTACCACCAGTTAAGGCCACCAGAGGCCGTGGACGCGGTCGAGGCCGTGGTAGGGGCAGAGGTTTAGCCCACACTGCAGCTAGGGCAGCACCTACAGATTCACCGGTCGCCCCAATTTAGGATCAGGTCCCAGTTGTGGGCGCTCCAGCAGCACCAGCTCAGGCACCAGCCGTGCCCATTATGATTCAAGGTCTTCAGGAGACCTTGGCCCAGATCTTGACCTTGTGTACGAGTCATGCACAAGCGGTCGTAGTTTCTACTGCTGCAGCCACTTCTCAGGCCGGGTAAGGCACTCAGTCTCCCGCCGCCCGCACACCCGATCAGGTTGTTCAGGGATAGCAGACACCAGAGGAACCACTAGCCCAGCCGGTGGCAGCTGCTCTGTCTTATGTAGCTCCAGTTATGCTAGAGGACGAGCAGCGCAGATTGGAGAGGTTTGGCAGACTCCAGCCTCCTACTTTCAGTGGTGCAGAGGGCGAGGATGCCCAGGGTTTCTTGTAGCGAGGTCGCACTCATGACTTTTTAGTTTACGGGAGCTGCCTTCACTTGGTGGGAGGCATATGAGAGGCGTAGGCCTGATGGTGCGGCACCTCTTATTTGGCAGCAGTTCTTCGCTCTCTTTTTGGAGAAGTATGTTCCACAGTCCCGTAGGGAGGAGCTGCGTAGGCAGTTCGAGCAGTTGTGACAGGGTGATATGACTGTTACAAAGTACGAGATGAGATTATCAGAGTTAGCTCCTCATGCTATTTGGCTTGTTACTACGGAGAGCGAGAGGATCAAGAGGTTTTTTGATGGCCTCACATATCAGTTTCGGGTTCTCATGACTAGGGAGAGAGTGTCAGGTGCTACGTTTGAGGAGGTTGTTGATATCGCTCGTGAAATTAAAGCAATTTGTCACCAGGAGCGCGAGGCGAGGGAGGCCAAGAGGCCTCGAGGACATGGTAGTTTTGGAGGTGCTCCTTCGAGGGGTCAGTTTCAGCACGGCAGAGGCCGCCCGTTCAGTCATGCTCAGTCAGCTCGCCCAGGTTATCATGGGGCATCATCGGGCCATGGTTCTCACGGTTCTCAGCAGGGTGATTCCTCACTCAGTGCCCTTCCAGCCCAGGGTTCGTCCCGTGCCTATCAGTTCAGGACTCTTCTGCGCCAGGTGCGTCTGCTAGTCATTCTAGTGCTAGGGGTCCTCTTCTATCCTCGTCTCCGGCACCAGGGAGATGTTATGAGTGTGGAGAGTTGGTACATATGTGGAGGCAGTGTCCTCGTCGCCTTGGGGGTTCATCTCAGCATAGGGGTCAGCCATCGGCTTCGGCACCAGTTACTTCACCATCCACCCAGCCAGCTAGGGGTGGAGCACAGTCATCTAGGGGTCGCCCAAGAGGGGGAGGTTGATCCGGTGGTGGTTAGGCCCGTTTCTATGCACTTCCAGCTAGGCCTGATGCGGTTGCTTCAAATACGATAATTATAGGTATTATCTCAATCTATCGCAGAGATGCCTCTGTGTTATTTGACCCTGGTTCTACTTTCTCTTATGTGTCATCTTACTTTGCCGATTATTTAGATACGCCCTGCGAGTCTCTCGTTTCTTCTGTTCATGTCTCTACTCCGGTGGGCGATACTGTTGTGGTAGACCGTGTGTACCAATCATGTGTTGTGTCTATTGGGGGTCTAGAGACCCGAGTGGATCTTCTGTTGTTATGTGTGGTAGACTTCGACGTCATATTGGGCATGGATTGGTTATCTCCGTGCCTGGCTATTCTGGACTGTCATGCCAAGACAGTGACGTTAGCTATGCCGGGTGTGCCACAGATTGAGCGGTGAGGTCTGTCTGATTATGTTCCCAGCAGGATAATCTCATTCTTGAAGGCCTAGCGTATGGTTGGGAAAGGTTGTCTTTCATACTTAGCATTTGTGAGGGATGTCAGTGGAGAGACTTCCAGCATTGATTCTATTCCGGTTGTGAGAGATTTTCCAGATGTGTTTCCTGCAGACCTGCCAGGCATGCCACCAAATAGGGATATCGATTTTGGTATTGATCTGGTGCCGGTCACTCAGCCCATTTCTATTCCACCGTATCGTATGGCACTAGCGGAGTTGAAGGAGTTAAAGGAGCAGCTTCCGGAACTCCTTGATAAGGGGTTTATCCGGCCTAGTGTGTCACCTTGGGTGCACCTGTTCTATTTGTGAAGAAGAAGGATGGCACGATGAGGATGTGCATTAATTACAGACAGTTGAACAAAGTAACAATCAAGAACAAGTACCCTCTGCCTCGTATCGATGATTTGTTCGACCAGCTTCAGGGAGCGAGGGTGTTCTCCAAAATTGATCTTCGCTTCGGGTATCACCAGCTAAAGATCAGGGACTCGGATGTTCTCAAGACAGCTTTCAGGACCCGATATGGTCACTATGAGTTCCTTGTGATGTCTTTTGGGCTGACCAATGCCCCAGCAGCGTTCATGCATTTGATGAACAGCGTGTTTCGACCTTATCTCGACTCGTTCGTTATTGTCTTCATTGATGATATTCTGGTATACTCACGTAGTCAGGAGGAGCACGCGGAGCATTTGAGAGTGGTGTTGTAGCGATTGAGAGAGGAGAAGCTTTATGCAAAGTTCTCCAAATGTGAGTTTTGGCTCAGTTCAGTGGCTTTCTTGGGGCACGTGGTGTCCAGCGAGGGTATTCAGGTTGATCTGAAGAAGATAGAGGCAGTTCAGAGTTGGCCCAGGCCATCCTTAGCTACAGAGATTCGCAGCTTCCTTGGTTTGGCGGGTTATTACCGCCGCTTTATTCAGGGATTTTCATCTATCGCATCGCCCTTGACCAAGCTGGCTCAGAAGGGTGCTCCTTTTCAATGGTCTGATGAGTGTGAGGAGAGCTTCCAGAAGCTCAAGACTGCCTTTACCACAGCTCCAGTATTAGCGTTGCCATCAGCTTCAGGTTCATACACAGTGTATTGTGATGCTTTGAGAGTGGGTATTGGGTGTGTATTGATGCATGAGGGTAGAGTTATTGCTTATGCTTCTCGTCAGTTGAAGCCCTATGAGAAGAACTACCCTGTTCACGATTTGGAGGTGGCTGCCATTGTTCATGCGTTGAAGATTTGGAGGCATTATATGTAAGGTGTTTCTTGCGAGGTATTTACTGATCATTGTAGCCTTCAGCACTTGTTCAAGAAGAAGGATCTCAATTTGAGGCAGCGAAGATGGTTGGAGCTGCTGAAGGATTATGAGCTTACAATCTTGTATCACCCGGGGAAGGCCAATGTGGTGGACGATGCTTTGAGCCAGAAGGAGGTGAGTATGGGGAGTTTGGCATATATTCCTGTTGGGGAGAGACCTCTTGCAGTGGATGTTCAGGCCTTGGCCAATCGGTTCGTGAGACTGGATATTTCATAGCCCAGTCGGGTATTAGCAAGTGTGGTTTCTCGGTCTTATTTATATGATCGTATCAGAGAGCACCAGTATGATGATCCTCATTTGCTTGTTCTTAAGGACAGGGTTCAGCACGATGATGCCAGAGATGTGACCATTGGTGATGATGGGGTATTAAGGATGCAGGGCCGGATATGCGTGCCCAATGTGGATGGTCTTCGGGAGTTGATTCTAAAGGAGGCTCATAGCTCGCGGTATTCTATTCATCCGGGTGCTGCGAAGATGTATCAGGATCTGGGACAACATTATTGGTGGAGGAGAATGAAGAAGAACATTGTGGGGTTTGTAGCTCGGTGTCTCAATTGTCAGCAGGTGAAGTATGAGCATCAGAGAGCGGGCGGTTTGCTTCAGCGGATGGATATCCCAGAGTGGAAGTGGGAGCGGATCACCATGGACTTTGTAGTCGGACACCCACGGACCTTGAAGAAGTTCGATGCTATTTGGGTGATTGTGGATCGGCTGACCAAGTCCGCGCACTTCATTCCTGTGAGTACTACCTATTCTTCAGAGCGGTTGGCAGAGATATATATCCGGGAGATTTTTCGTTTGCACGGTGTCCCAGCTTCCATCATTTCAGATAGGGGCACTCAGTTTACTTCACTGTATTGGACATTTGTGCAGCGAGAGTTGGGTACTCAGGTTGAGTTGAGCACAGCTTTTCACCCTCAGGTAGACGGGCAGTCCGAGCGTACTATTCAGATATTGGAGGACATGTTGCGCGCTTGTGTCATTGATTTTGGAGGGTCATGGGATCAGTTTCTACCGCTCGCAGAGTTTGCTTATAACAACCGTTACTAGTCGAGTATTCAGATGGCTCCATATGAGGCTTTGTATGGGAGGCGGTGTAGATCTCCAGTTGGTTGGTTTGAGCCGGGCGAGGCCAGGCTATTGGGTACAGACTTGGTGAAGGATGCTTTAGACAAGGTGAAGGTGATTCAGGAGAGGCTTCGTACAGCACAGTCGAGACAAAAGAGTTATGCTGACAGGAAGGTTCGGGATGTGTCCTACATGGTTGGTGAGAAGGTTCTGTTAAAGGTTTCACCCATGAAGGGTGTTATGAGGTTTGGGAAGAAAGGTAAATTGAGTCCTCGATTCATTGGGCCTTTTGAGGTACTTCAGAGGATTGGGGAGGTGGCTTATGAGCTTGCTTTGCCACCCAGCTTGTCGAGTGTGCATCCAGTATTCCATGTTTCGATGCTCCCGAAGTATATTGGGGATCCGTCTCATGTTCTGGATTTCATCACGGTTCAGTTAGATGGTGATTTGACTTATGAGGTGGAGCCAGCATCTACTTTGGAGCGTCAGCTTCGAAAGTTGAGGTCAAAGGATATAGCTTCAGAGAAAGAACAGTGGAGAGGTCGGCCCGTGGATGCGGCCACCTGGGAGACCGAGCGGGAGATGCGGAGCAAATATCCCCACCTATTCGAAGCTTCAGGTATGTTTCTTGACTCGTTCGAGGACGAACATTTTCTTAAGAGGGGGAGGATGTAACGACTCGGTCGGTCGTTTATTGAGTTACCGCCCCGTTTCCCCCATTTCTGCTTCTTATTGTCTTGTTCAGCTGTATTGTGTGCTATCAGGTTGATTGGCTCGGGTTCGGAGAGATTTCGGTAAGGTTTGAGACACTTAGTCTCTTTTAAGAAAGCTTAAGTTGGAAAAGTCAACCGGATGTTGACTTATGTGAAATAGGACTCGGATGTGAATTTCCAATGATTCAGATAGCTTCGGGAGGTGATTTAGGACTTAGGAGTGTGATCGGAATGTGTTTTGGAGGTCCGGAGTAGATTTAGGCTTGAATTGGCGAAATTGGAAAGTTGGCGTTTTCCGGTTGATAGGTGAGAATTTGATGTAGGGGTTGGAATGGAATTCCGGAAGTTGCGGTAGGTCCGTTGTGTCATTTGAGATGTGTGTGAAAAATTTCAGGTTATTCGGACGTGGTTTGATAGACTTTTTGATCAAAAGCGTCTTTCGGAATATTTTGGAACTTTAGGCTTGAATTCAATGTGATTTGGTTGATCCGATATTGTTTGAGGTGTTTAGAAGATTGGTACAAGTTTGGAGAGTGGAATGTGACTTGTTGGTCCCTTTGGTTGAGGTCCCGGAGGCCTCGGGGTGATTTCGGATTGTTGGCGGAAGATTTGAATTGGGTTTTGGCAGCTGATGTTTTTCTCATTGCTGTCATAACCACACCTGCGGCTAGGGGACCGCAGGTGCAGTCTCGCGGAAGCGAGTTTGGAGCCGCAGACGTGGCCAAGGAAGGCATCATCTGGAACCGCAGAAGCGGTTGAGGAAGCGCACCTGCGATAGCGCAGGTGCGGGATTTACTTCGCAGATGCGGCGCCTGGGATTTTAGTGGGGACCGCAGAAGCGGCGCTTGGGACCGCAGAAGCGGTTACGCAGGAGTGAGTAAACGACCGCAGGTGCGCAATCCCTGGGTCAGAATGTATATGATTTCTCCTTCGCGATTTTCAATGGTTTCACCATTTTTAAACACGTTTTCTGGAGCTTTTGGGCGATTTTGAAGAGGGAATTCAAGGATACTTCATTGAGGTAAGGTTTTGGATCACAAAAACTCATCCTTATGGTATTATTTAACGGATTAGACTTGAAATTTGTGGAAAAATTGGGTAAATTGCTTCCAGTAGGCTTATTTGGAGTTGACTAGGTAGTTGCTCGGCGTTCGCATCCCAGTGCTTCTCCTTCCTGTTTTTATTTCGTTATCCTAGTTTCGTAATGGACTATGTTGTCCATTTCATACTCATAGACGGATTTTAGATGCTCATGACTGGTGAGACCCCGATGTCGGACTGTGTTTTGTTTCCGTAGTCGATATATTTCACTTTGTTTTGGGATTTTCATTATTAATGACTTGATTATGAATCATTATATCTGTTAATTGAACTTAGGGTTTGTGTCGGCTGGTCTTGTCTTCACGAGAGGTGCCATCACGACCGGGTCTGGGTTTAGGGTCGTGACAGATCTGCAGATCTCAAATTTGTGAGGCATGGCTCACAATTGCAAGCCTCGCTTTTGTAAACAAGTGTTCGCATTTGCGAGCATGGGCTGGACTGTGTGGCCTCGCATTTGCAAGGAAAATATTCGCAATTGCGAATCAACAGTAGTCTCATTTGCAAAGATAGAGTCACATTTACAACTCAGTGTGTTCCTGGGTAACCTTTGCATTTGCGGCGGATTGATCCGCATTTGCGATGACTGGGTGTTCGTATTTGCAAACCAAATGTCGCATTTGCGACTTCTGTAGCTCTGAGACAGGGTTCACATTTGCGACATTTTTCTCGTATTTGCGATGCTCGCAATTGCGAACAAGACATCGCAATTACAACATCTGCAACTGGGTAAAAGAGGGGAAATAGGACTTAGCTCATTTGTCACATTTTCTCAACCCTAAACACCCTAGAGGCGATTTTACAAGAGATTTTTATTCCTAATTTCTTTGGTAAGTGAGTTTAATCTATTTCTTTTCTATTATCAATTACATTTTATGAGATTTTGATGATAGGTTATAATTACGTATTTTAGTCGATTATTACATTCCAATTCACTGCACTTCAATTGAGTTTTGCACTAATTGTGTGTTTTATGCCTTGTAGAAGTGGTTCCGAGCTATGTAGATGTTATGGAATGAATTCAAGTGATTTGGAACTTTGAAGTCTGAGTAAAAGCCCAAGGAATTAAGCTGGGATCATGTTCGGGGATGAACGGATGATAGTTAAGAACGAATGAAGAATCGAGTAGGCATATTGTGCAGTGTCTAGTAAAATGCACATAACTTTTCGCTCAGCAATCCATTTGGGCTCCACAATATATGGTTGGAAAGCTAATTTAAAGGTCTGCAACTTCATATTTAACGTGTTTCCAAATTCCAAATAGAACAGAGTGAAAAGTGCACGGCCGCGCACTGTCCGTGCATGTAAGGCAGAACACTGGCCAAAATGCGCGGTCAATCCGCGGTTGATCAGTGGCCGCGCACGTCTGCCCGGGAAAAGTGTCCTTTTTCACGTAGTAGAAGGTATGATTGTTTGGGCCATACCCTACTTGGTATATATACATGGGAAAATCAGTATTTTGAAGACTTATGACATAATTTAGACCTAAGGAGGCGAAGGAGACCGGGAATTGTTGCGGCCAAACGCACTCACGCAAGTGCACGTGATCGTCAAGTAATAGAGTAGTGAGTAGAGTATCGTTCCCTCGATGACTTGTGATCAACTATTGACTGATTCAAACCCAATTACTTTGCTTATTCAAGAGATGCTTCACAGAATAAAGATGTACTTATTTTACTACCTAAATTATCAAGAAATAATCTAACTAAAGCAATTAACCAAACGAATAGCAGTTTCGAATAACACACAGTAGGAGAGGATATTCCAGGGTCACGGGCTAGTTAGCAATCTTGTTGTGTCCTTAGCTTAAGATGACTAATCGATTTATCTGGGTTATTTATTGACAAGGTTTATATTAGTCGTAAGAATCTGTCGACTTCTTACTCGCCTGCTCAAGTTAACTCAATGCCTATATTTCTATGGAATTAAGATTAACAAGAACGCATTTACAATTCCTGTATTTTAACCAAGCAAGGCAAGTGGGTATATGTCTATCCCAATTGCAAATCCGTTCCCCGAGGCCCGGGTTCAAGAACCTGCTCTATTTAATTCTATATGCAACCTAGAATTTCCACTTTCGAGTTCAACTCTAGATTCATAGATAGTGTTTCACTGTTAGCTACTCAGCAAAACAATCAATAACAGAATTAAATAAACAACCCAAGATGATAAACCAACTTGTCAAATTAAACCTCAAACAACAACATTCATGTTTTACCCATGACCCTAGAACAATGGGTTTTAGCCACTCATACTATTGTTCACCACAAGTATAATTCAATTTCATCATAATTAGCAAAAACGAAGAGAAGAAAAGAAAAACTTGATGATCCAATTTCCTCCTTGCCTCTTGCCTCTCTCTGTCTTGCTTTAGCCTATGAAAACCTTGATAAAACTCCCTTGGGCGAGCTTGACCTTATATAGGTTAAGTAAATTTTTCTCCAGATTTCCACTTTTGCCCCCAATGAACCATCGCCGGATTTTGGACTAGCGCGGCCGCGCATTTGGGCGCGCATCTGGCCGCGCTAGTTTGCTGTGTTTCTGTCTTTGGACGCGCTAGTTTTAGCGCGGCCGCGCATATGGGTGCGCTAGCCCAGTTGTGCAGTGTCCTTGATTTTTGCCCTATCTTCAACCATACTCAGCTCCGAGGGGTCTTTGTTGCTCCAAAATGGTTCCAAATCACATTTTCTTGCATAATATATGCTCCTTAACCTGAAATATATACAATTCAAAATTAGAGCCCATATTTCATCAATTAATCATAATATGACCTTGGAATATAATCAAGCGGACGCATAAATAATAGCTAAATCATCTAGATTTCGCCTATTATCAGGGATTCGACCTAAGGAGGCAAGAACACGCTAGGAGAAAGGCGGAGGATTCTTCTACGAGTTTTTTACTTCCTTCTTCCTATTTTCATTATTGGTTATAAATTCTAGTATTTTAGTTATGCATACTATTATGAATAGCTAATTTGTTATCTAGGGTTTTGATGGAGGCATTTGAAAAAAGGTAGGCGAAACATCCATCGATGACAAGATGCAGGAAGCGAGGTAGAGATGGTTCAGCCAAGTTATGAGAAGATGTCTGAATGCTCAATTGAGGAGGTGTGCGAGATTGGCGATGGCGGGTCTGAGGAAAGACTGAGGTAGGCTGAAGAAGTATTGGGGTGGGGTGATTACACAGGACATGGCGCACCTTGTGCTCATCGAGGATATGGCCCGTGATAAGCGTGCGTGGAGGGAGAGGATTATGGTAGAAGGCTAGTAGGCAGTGCATGTTCCCCTTTTCCTTCCACTAGTGGTTGCGTATTTTAGTATTTTTATATGCTTAAAATTCTATTACTACCTGGTATTGCATGTGTTCTAGTTGCTCTACTTCCTAGATGTTGTTAATGCTTTCTTGAATTTTACACTACTGTACTTTTGCTCTATACTGGTGTGATTTGCATGCTTGCTCGGAGCTGAGGGTCTACCGAAAATAACTTCTCTACCCGCATAAGGTAAGGATAAGGCTGCGTATATAATATCCTCCCCATTCCCATTATTTGTGGGATACACTTAGTTTGTTATTATTGTTGTTGATGTGATATTTGAATAGGAAGAAGATTTGAAGCTTGCGGCTCTTGTACAAACAACCGGAGTAGCTTACTTGCACATTAAGAGCCTATTTGAAAAATCACCTAGAAATTGGATTTAGGTCAATTAGGTGTAATTACACAGTTTTGCATGTTTCTATGGCCATGTAATTATTTGGTCAGAATGGAATTGGGTATAATTGGAAAACTGTAATAACAGTACTCTACAGATCTCGGGGGGAGGTGAGAGTTAGTGATAGTTATACTATGTAGTTACAATATTACTTTTTAATTTCTTTCCTTTTTATTTTTATTTTAATTTATCTTCTTTATAAATTTTATTTCCATTATTTCTTTATTTTCTATATTATTTATTATTTATTATTTTTAAGAATGTGCCAAGTCAATAGTGGACAAGTAAATTTGGAAGGAGGGAGTAGTTTTCGAGCTGACAACTAAGTCCTCTTAGTTTTTCTAATAGAAGTTTAGCTATTTACGAATTATGCCGATATGTGGCTTCTTTCTTTCATTGTAGTCCCTTTTGATCTTATTCACGTGTTCCGCGTTTGGATGGTAAACGAGGCTCGTAATTCTTTGGAGAAAAAATTATAAGAAAATACACATGACTTCACACCATAACAAAAAATGGCCCATGTATTTAAGTTTTACCCTACCTAGCCCAAATTATTCATATTTTAAAAGCATCAGCAAATTCAAAATCTGTGTTCTTACAATCATTGCTTCTAAAAGCTATGAAGTTAAATCTCACAACCATTGCTTTCACTCTCTCTTCATTTCACACCTTCTACATATGCTTCAAGGGGCCTTGTATTTTCTGTTTCTCCCCTTATTTGCAATGTCAGAAAATTGAAGAGTAGAAGTCCACCATTGAAGGTCATTCAAAGCTTTGCTTTCGAAAATATGATTTTTTGAGTTTGTTAGTTGTTTGGATTGGGTTTTGTTCCAATTGATTGAAAATATCAAAAGGAGTTCAAAATTTAAATTTGAAGTGATTTGGAGTAGATTTGAGCAAGATTTGTGTTAAATTTCAGAAAAGACGCAAGGTAGAAGACGAAGTCAGTTTTTTGTATAATTTTGTATAGTCTTGTATAATAGTGTATATGAGTGTATAAACACATCTTATACACGATTATACACTTTTATACACCTTTATACAAGTGTCTGTAGACGAACTTCTTCCACGATTTTCAGTTACAATTCTTGTTCAAAACAAATCCAAATCTTCATTAAATGACTTCAAATTTTATATACAACCTCCTTATACTATTTCTAACAAGTCTAAATAACACCCACTCTAAATTTCTCACAAAATCAATTTCGAAATTTAAACCCACATATTTAAGCTTGTTAAAAATTTTGTTTTCACCACCCAAATGGATTTGGTTTGTTGAACTAATATTCGAGTCACAGTTACGGATTCAAAAATTAACTTAAAAGCTTGAGCAATCTTTTTTTAAAAATTAAATAGTAATTTTGAGAATCTATTGCAGTTGAATGTTGAGTAATAGCCTATTATTTTTGGGTTAGTTGGTTATAAATTGAAATATAAATTATAAAATTGAAAAGTAGGGAGTCCAATTATTCTTATGTGAAATTTTCCCTTCTTTTGAATGGTTGTCTCGTTAAGTTTCCTTTAATAGAATGTATATCTTTAAGAAAACAAAAATGAGCAAAAACACTACTATACCTTATTACTCATGTTTTCTTAATGATTATGTATTGGGTGATACCCTTTTTGCTTGAGCCCGACCGGGTTGGGTCCGGTCCGGGGCAAGTCGGGGCCATCGAACCCGACCTGGATGCAAGGTAGAACGACGGCCACGTCAACAACCGAGGTCGAGTCATTTCGAGACCGTTGCAGAGCTCGATATGAGTCACCACCGGATGGAGAAACACACGAGGTCGGAAGCCGGACTCGTAACGGATAACCAAGCGTCGCCGGATATCTCGCCCAAACGTGATTTTCTCAACCACTTCAGGCCATTAAGGCGTAATTACAGGGATCCACGATGTAATTAATTTACCTACCTTATTTTTACCCTTAATCAGAATGTATAAAAGGGGAGAAGACCCCATAAAGAGGGGATCGGAAACCATTACACTACGGTACCATCTCTCTCAATTCTTGTACGCTATCAAGCACAATTGTTCTAAGCAATATTATATTCTGCGATTATTTACTTTAGCAGCAATTGTTGAGTCTTTATCTTTTATTTTCCTCAATCCAAACCTTTTATATCTTTTAGTTCACGGATCCTTAAAACCCCATATAAATTCAATTGTTATCCGGATTCCAGGGTAAACAGTTATGAGGGCAAAACGTGGTAGCATATGCCATAAGAAAGTATGACTCTTTCAATTGAATGAAAGAGGTGGCATAAACTTACAAATTATTACATTTCCAAGACATTTCATCTTTAAGAATTTCCAAGTTTCTATATTTTTAATCAAAGGTGGGGGAGGGGAAAACGTTAGTAATTCTTAAAACCCTTTCAAATTTCGTTCGCAAAAACATTGAAACCAGATCCTACATCATTCATTGAGCAATATGATTCCTACAAGTTTCAATGATTCCAACAACATTTAGCAACGTAAAATTTTGCTGTTCTAAGGAAGTATAAGTACTTTTTTTTTAAGAACATCATACGGATTTTTCTCTACACCATGTATTTTAAGGTTATCTCTTCTTTCTTTTGACATGATCCAAGTAACGATACATAAACGTAATAATATTCCATAAGTGGTTCTACTCTTAGCAGTTACGGATGTCTATGTTATTCATTTCCGTAAAGAGATATTCAGGCATATCTAAGTATGTATCTAGTTCCCTATTGAGTTATATGATAGAGATGTAGCACTTGGAAATAACTTTCATCAAATGTTTTCTTTGTATATATATTGTTGGTTGTCAAATTTATGAGGCTGTAAATGTACTTGACCAATATAACAATATCACCTATGTGTAGTTAGTTACAATGCAAATAGAGGTCAAAGTGTCAGCGAAAATTCAGTAACTTATTTAAAGTTACAATGTAAACCAGTAGACGATCATAGCCATGGAGAGTGCAACTTGTGTCCAATAAAATCTCCTAAATTTAAGGTAAAAAATTTACCGACGATAATGCTTTAATTTCAACGTGAATTGCCTGCAAAAGTTTCTGCTATTTAGTAGTGCAATCTTGTCTCAAATTTCTCAAGTTGAATAAGGCAAAATGACTTATTATCGTTCTTTTCATGCCGTCAAAGGTGCCGAATAGGCAAATACTGTGTTCTCTTTTATCTTTGTTTCTTTTTCTCTTTTTTTTTTTTTTTTTAGGGAGGGATCTTTGTTGAGAGGTTTGGTAGTTAAAACTGATTAACTTGGATTACTCAAATCTCATGCGAATGGACGCAATTAGTTTCACTCAATATGAAGAAAATGGAATGTTACTGCTGTTTTGAATATTATGATACATGCATTTTCATGCATATTCAATCACCACCGTGCTACGGCTGGTCGAACAGTTACCATCGGTTGCGCAGTTATGTATCATTATTTACCACCGGTTGGGCAGTCATGCATATATATTTATCACTGCGCTACGGCCGGTCGCGCAGTCATGCATTTACGATCGAGCTACGGCTGGTCGGGTAGTTACACATTTACCACCGTGCTACGGCCGATCGGGCGGTCATGCATTTCCCACCGCGCTACGGCCGGTCGGGCAGTTACCACTGATCAATTGAGCAGTTAACGTCACTAAAATGAGGTAACTAGAACTATTGTATTGTAATTTTGCTTATATATACGTGATGGGTGTTATTCTATACGTTACGGCCCTCAGCGGCAAGTCAGAAGTTATAAGTTGACTTTTATATCTCCCCGAGATAGTATCTTATTATTATTACGTTTCATTGCTGCCTTACATACTTGGTACATTCTTCGTACTGACGCCCCCTTTTCTGGGGCGCTATGTTTCATGCCACGCAGATGTAGATAGGCGACGTGAGGACCATCCACTTTAGGCTGCCTCCAGGTATCAGCTTTTTGTCGGTGAGCTCCACATCTTCCTAGAGTATTGCCGAGTCACGTTCTATATATGTTACTTTGTTTTATGAGGATGTCAGTGACCCTGTCTCGACTTATATGTTATGATCATGTTTTCTTAGAGGTTTTTCAGACAGTGTCCTATGTATAGCTTTAGGTATGACATGTCAACAACCTTGTCGGCCCCTATGTATCTATATAAATCTTTTTGAATTAGTTATGTGAGTTAAGTTCTAATATTGTTACTTACATATATAGATGTGGCCTACCATGGTTCGTGACGAGTTTTATAGAAAAAAAAGGGATAAGGTACGTGGTTCTCGGTAGAGTAGGCACCGGGTGCCTGTCGTGGCCCTCTGATTTGGGTCGTGACAGTCCACTCCTTGTTCGTCCTGTTTCTCCGGTTCGACTGAGGTTTGTATCAATGCTCCTATATAATCTTTTCTTTTTTGGTCGGTTTAATGCTCCTCAATGTTCGAACCTCGGGTACCAGGATCACTTCGTCAACAACAAACATTTTCCTTGTAGTCGGTTGTTCTCCGTCGACGACTCCCCCTGGTGTGGGAAATTTTAGCGCCTGGTGCAAGGTCAAAGGTATCGATCCTCATGTTGTGGACCCATGGCCTTCCGAATAAAGCACTGTACCGACAGTGTTTACCGGCAAAGTTATTTCTCCTTTCGTGGTATCACACGCCATGTTGAATCCATTCAATGCCCAGACAGCCGGTACGATTTGATCTTATAAACCCGATTGCTCTATGAACCTTGATCTAATGATGTTGGCCGAGCTACCTGGATCAATCAGCACATGTTTAACCCGAGATTTATTGATAGTACAGATATTACAGTGCATCATTTTGAGGCTGTACGATGCCCTCGAAATCTTCATCACTGAATGAAATGGCTCCCTCCAGAACGTAATCCCGAGTGCATTTTTCCCTCGTGATAGATACGCCAATGCGTTTTATCTTTGGCCCTTGGGGACTTCGACTCCCCCAATTATCATGTTGATCACGTGCTGAGGCTCCTCTTGTTCGACCTGTTTGGTGGCGTACCTATTTCTGAAGTGGTTTTTGGCTCACTCACTTAGGAATTCTCGGAGGTTACCATTATTAAACAATTGAGAAAATTCTTCTCATAGCAGTCGGCAATATTCAGTCCTATGAATGTGAGTGTCGCGATACTTACACATCAAGTTAGGATCTCTCTAAGCTGGTTCGGACTGCAATAGTTGGGGCCACCTGGTCTCTTTGATGCACCCTATGGCTGATACGAGGCTTGCAGCACCTACGTTGAAGTTATATTCCGATAATCTTGGTGCCTCCCTACTCCCGAGCGCCTATCAAATCCGTTCTTGCTCATCAAGCCCCGCCCACTAGGCCCTTGATCGCTTCTCTTCTCACTCCTTACTGGGTGACACCCGTATCTATTTCCCCTTCGATACGTACTGTATGGTTGGTACCAATCTCGGACCGATCTTGGCTCCTGATCAATGGCTCTCTTAGATCTATCATCGGTCCTGATGTGGTAAACAGGTCCAGAAGGGGCCCCGAGTTGGTCGTCCTCGACCCTGATCTTCGACTGGTACCTGTTGTGGACGTCGACCCAGGTTACCATCCGGTACTCCACCAAATTTTGTTTTAGCTATTAAGAGGCAACGGAACTTTAAGGGTTGCCACTGAGTGAATGCTTGAACGGTGCAATCATCTATAACCGGTGGTAGGTCCATTCGCTTCATCTAGAATCTTGACACGAACTTCCTGAGCTTCTCGTTATCCCTTTGTTTGACCTTAAAAATACCTGACTTTCTGGTCTGGACCTTGATGGCTTTGGCATGGGCCTTTACGATAGCATCTGCAAGCATAGCAAACGAGTCAATGGAATTTGGAGGCAAGTTGTGATAACATATCATTTCTCCCTTGGACAAAGTTTCCCAAAACTTTTTCAGCAACACCAACTCGATCTCATCATCTTCCAAATTGTTCCCTTTGATTGTGCATGTATAGGAGGTCACATGCTACGTTGGATCCGTGGTCCTATTATATTTGGGAATGTCGGGCATATGAAAACTCTTTAGGATAGGCTTTGATGCCACGCTCGGAGGAAAGGGCTTCTGGATAAAAAATTTGGAGCCCAGTCCCTTCAATATCGGGGGCGCTCCCGGGACCTGATCGACCCTGGAGTTGTATGTTTCCACCTTCTTGTCGTTAGCCTCAATCTTTCTCTTGCCTCACTCCACCCATTTTGTCAACACTTCGAGCATCTTTATTACCTTTGAAGTTACCCCAGGCTCGACTTCGCCCGGTTTCTCGATAGCTTGTTCCTCTCTACGAGTTCTTTCCTGGGATTGTTCGGGCTCAACCATGTTGGGGGCGTGGCTTTGATTCTGCAGCTGTGCTATTACCGCTTGTTGAGCCTGCAACATTTCAAAAATCAGTCATGGTTTTGATCAAGCTATTGGTCGAGGTCCCCCGTGAACACTATTTTCGGGATCAGTTGGCAAATTGATGTTGATGGCCACCTATGAGTTAGCATCGACCGGGTCGGCGGCTAGGACACCCTTTGGATCGGCAGGAAGCACATCATTATTGGGCACCACATTGTTATTTTCGGCGTGATGGCCTGGCTCGGCGTTAATGTTCAAGTGAACAGACTGAGAGTTTGACATTTTTAGGCTGACCTAAAATTAAGATTTCAAAGAACAAGCATAAAATAGGGTGCGTTATGGAGATTCGTGCCAAATCACCACTATTATCCTTAGCCCCGCGGTAGGCGCCAAACTATTTACCCCAAAAATGAGTAACAATTAAATTTGTATGCGGCTTAAAGGATACATTGTTTAATTCAATATGAATAACAATAAATAACAGATAGATGAATTAAAGACAAAACAAACGATCAAACCAATTGCAATACGGTGGCCAAGTCTGATCTTAGATTGATAGTGGAGTTCGTCCTCGATCGGACCCTCGATGCAAGCTCGGTCGTGAGCAAAGAAAGGAACAACCAAGTAACGCCTTGAACAGTAGCTAGAAGACAAAAATAAATTTTCTTATTGCTTTGAATTGCGTGTCACAATGTGTAAGACTAAAAAAAACTTCCCCTTTATATAGTAGGAGAATTTCAGTCCTAGTATAAGTCTAAAAGAGGTAAAAAATTTCTTTTCCCGGTAATTGTTGCTCCATAATCGATATTGAACGAGATTTGCACCATAATATCCGGTTGAGGGCGAGTATTACTCCCCCCTATCGGTCATGCAAAACCTTCAACCGCGTCTCCCGAGGTCTAGAAGTTATACTCGGTCCGAGGTGCGTCACTTTACCATGTCCGATATCGGATATATCGTTCATTCTTCCTAGGTCTCGATAGGAGGGGTCTCTGGCCTCGATTACAATCTCACGGATTGTGTACAGTCGAGATCAGACACGCCCGATTTCCCAGGGTTTGAGGGATCACCTTAGGTCCGAGTTCGGGTAAGGTCGAGTTCGAGGTCGACAGACTAGACTCGAGCTCGAGGATGGAATTCAATGCCCGAAGATAGGAGTACGAGGAATACCGAAGCCGAGTATGCTCGACCCCGAATAATGCCGTTGTGAACTTGTAACGGAATGGGCAAGATTCCTGCCACGTCCCCAAGATCATGGTGCAAATCCCGGAATAGAATTGTACAATTCCGTACTAAGCGGTTAGACAGTTGTACCAATGATATTCCTTACTGTAAATAGAAATGTACCTTATTTAGGGTTTCCCTATTATATAATGGGCACTCCAATAATTTGTAACATCATCTAGTCATTGGCAAAGAATATACTATCCTACTTTTCTCGCTTATCGTTCATCAGAGCTGTTTTTTTACTTTATTGTTCTTGGTCCATCTCGAGGTCACTGAGCTGGAGGTCAACTTCTTAAGTGACACTGCTTTGATTCATCTATATCTTTCATCTACACTCTATATTTCTTGATTATTAATTGGTATAGAATTAAATCACAAATCTTTAAAACCACAAATCAAACTTAATTGTTACTCGTATTTTTGAGGTAAACACGGATCCATTCTTCCCCATCATTCTCTTATTAGGGTAGACATTGCTTTGCCCGTACACATAATTATTTATCGCTAAACTCAATCTAAAATCGAATTAAAAAATTCATTTGCCAATTGCTTAATTACACCTATGTATGTATACATCATATCGCTATATTAAGTATGTTTAAGCTAATAGAATTAGATGCATGGTTTTATAAGTCGAGTCCCTAACCAAAATGATGCAAGAAAATTGGTGCAAAAAATGAACATTAATAAGTCCAATATATGTAAAAATTGTATGGGGTAGCCACCTTTTAAAGTGTTATTTACTTTTTATCCAACATTTTTAATGCTGAGCAAAAGTAGACACTAATCTATTAAAATTAATATGAAAAGACAGTGTTACCCATTCCTTCCCAAACGGAAATACGCTTTTCTTCTCATTGCTGAGAGTAGTAGAGCGGGAAACCCAAGATGAATTTACTACCATCAATGGAAGAATTTGAGTACTCTGCTTTGTGGGTATTGCAAAACTCACTTTTCCAAAACTTCCTTGACCAACACAATCACTACGAACCCAATCCATGAGATGAAATTTGGTATTATTTTAGGCTTTTGTTTGGGTAGAAGAATGTGAGAGAACAGAGTAGGCCGCAAGTCACCATGAACTCTGTTTTAACCCATGTTATTTATTTATATGGGATAGTTTTTGTATTTTTGTTTGGTTTTAGTTCCAAGTTCAAAAGTTAAGGACATGCAGTCCTGAAGTTCTAAACTTAGAATTACATGTTCAAAAGTTAAGGACATGTAGTCTTGAAGTCCTGAACTTAGAATTACAAGTTCAAAAGTTAAGGACATGTAGTCCTGAAGTCATGAACTTAGAATTACAAGTTCAAAAGTTCAGGACATGTAATCCTGAAGTCCTAAACTTAGAGTTCCAAGTTCAAAAGTTAAGGACATGTAGTCCTGAAGTCCTGAAGTTAAGTTCTAAAGTTAAGGACATGTAATCCTGAAGTCCTAAAGTTAAGTTCAAATGTTAAGGACATGTAGTCCTGAAGCCCTGAACTTAGAGTTCCAAGTTCAAAAGTTAAGGACACGTAGTCTTGAAGTCCTAAAGTTAAGTTCAAAAGTTAAGGACATGTAGTTTAAGTTCAAAAGTTAAGGACATGTAGTCCTGAGGTCCTCAAGTTAAGTTCAAAAGTTAAGGACATGTAGTCCTGAAGTTCTGAACTTAGAGTTACAAGTTCAAAAGTTAAGGACATGTAGTCCTGAAGTCCTGAAGTTAAGTTCAAAAGTTAAGGACATGTAGTCTTGAAGTCCTAAAGTTAATGACATGAGCAGAATGGTATTTTCGTCCGGGCAGTTAAAATTTATTAAAGCAGTGGCTAAAGACTAAAGACATTTTAAACAGTGGCTTAAAAGTAAATACATGTGTTATTAGTGGCTAACTGTGCACTTCCCCCCAATATACAAGATGCGAGTTGTTGTTTCTCCTTATTTCCTTTTTATTCTCTCTTCCCTTCTTTGGAGGGGGCCTTGGCGTAACTAGTAAAGTTGCTGCTCTATGACCAGGAGGTCACGTGTTCGAACCATGGAAACAGCCTCTTGCAGAAATGCAGGGTAAGGCTGCGCACAATTGACCCTGCTGGTTCAGCCCTTCCCCAGACCCCGCGCATAGTGGGAGCTTAGTGCACCGGGCTGTCCTTTTTTTTCTTCTTAGCCAACTGCTTCTACATATTTCCAGAGGCGGATCTACGATATAAACTCTATGGTTTCAACCTTTAAGATTTTTTTAGCATTAAACTCATTATATTTTTAAAGCTATGGGTTCAAATCTTGTATACGGTGGAAATCGGGGCTACCCAATTTCGTCCTTTGATGGAAAAAGTGATACCATGTCGGAAGGCCAGGACGTCGAGTTCGGTGTTGAAGTTTCTTTCCAAGATTGAGGTCGATATCACTTACCGAGGTCAGAAGAGGGCATATTTTGAGATGATATCGGTATAGTTCAGTAACGGAAATAGCGAGATACCCGCAACGGACCGAAGATCATGGCGTGAATTTCAGAATGGATTGGTCCTCGGCGGTTAATCAGTTGTCAAATATGATTTCCTACTATAATTAGAAGTGTACCTTATTTAAGACTCCCCTATTATATACAGGGGATCCCATCCATTTGTAATCAACATTATTCACTGAGAAGAATAGATACACTCGTTACTTTCTTGCTATTTCGCTTTACTGTTCATCAAGTTGCTTTAACATTTGCTATTCTTACACCTCGGGACTACCACAAGTCGAGGTCAAAATTTGGCTAGCATACTGGTTTGATTTATTTTATTCTCTAACTTATCTATTTAATTCCTTGTTTATTAATTGGCATTGGATTGAATTACATATCCTTAGAGTCACAATATAAGTTTAATTATTACTCGAATTTTAGGGTAAATGAATCTGCTATTTGTTTTAATTTTAGTAGATTTTACACATAAATTTGCTCTGCATAGAAAATTATGGGTTCAGTTGAACCTATCACGTATATACTACAAACGCCCCTCCAGATTCCCTCCTATCTATTTCATCTTTTGATTAGCGTGTTTGTACGAAAGACAAAATTTGAGAATTAAAGCACGTCATTTAGTTGGAGAATAAGTTGTCCTATAAAATTAGTTATAGGTACTTCTTTTAATTTGAATCCCCTGGTAAAATTCTTCGCCCTGCTGCTAGAAAAAAATTCATGAGACAAATTAATATTTATGTGCAACAATTTTCTTATCTTAGAAAATGCAATAAGAGATCTACACAAAAAGTGAAGATTGGAGGTGTCTTCCAAAATGTAAAAATTGCATGGGGCGCCCTATTTGGTCGCCCCCATTTAACCTATACCTATTTTTTTTAAAAGTTTTAACTTGTACCCATTTTTTAAACAACTTCAGCCCCTTTCTCCTCCTTCGTTTTCTTCTTCTTCTTCTTCTTCTTCTTTCTTCTGTTGCTGTTGGTACTGCTATGAAACTTCAGTTCATGGGATGATTGCCATAAGTATGTTTATCAGTTATTTAAAACCAAATTATAAATATTTGCGTATGTTAGTAGAATTTAATTTGTGAATATTTCCACGTACGGGAAGTTTAAGGTCACACTTAGTGATTCTTTTCATGATAATTCTGTTCTTTTCACGTTTATTTGTTTCCAAAATTTTATGATTTAGATACTGTTGGCAATCTGATTATTTTATAGTAGTGTTATTATAACAAAACTAATCAATCCAGGACAAAAAAACTTCAGCTTATTTAGTGCTGAAGTTTTTACAAATGAACTAAATAACTTCAGCATCTTCTGCTGAAGTTTTTGAACAAGCTTTATAACAAAACTAATGAATCCAGGACAAAAAAACTTCAGCTTATTTAGTGCTGAAGTTTTTACAAATGAACTAAATAACTTCAGCATCTTCTGCTGAAGTTTTTGAAAAAGATTATCCAGGACAAAAAAACTTCAGCTTATTTAGTGCTGAAGTTTTTATAAATGAACTAAATAACTTCAGCATCTTCTGCTGAAGTTTTTGTAAAAGCTTAATGAAAAAACTAATAATCCAGGACAAAAAAACTTCAGCTTATTTAGTTCAATTACAAACAAGAACTTCAGCAAATAGAGAACAAAACTTCAGCTACTATGCTTAAGTTCAGCAATTACAAATAAAAACTTCAGCAAATAAAGAACAAAACTTCAGCTACTATGCTTAAGTTCAGCAATTACAAACAAAAACTTCAGCAAATAGAGAACAAAACTTCAGCTACTATGCTTAAGTTCAGCAATACAAACAAAAACTTCAGCACACTTGGTTCAGCACACTTGCTACTTCAGGCCCGTCTACTATAATGCTGAAGTTTTGCGTGATTGCCTTTGCTACTTCAGCCCCGTATGCTGAAGTTACGTGAAAAAGTGGGTACGCTTGCAATTGTTTTTGCAAAGCGGACACAAGTTAAAACGTGACCCAAAAAGTGGGTATAGATGCAAATACCCCTTCCAAAATAGATGCGAAACAAAAGCAAAGGAAACATACATCGCGCACACATATATTGGGTGATACTCTTTATTTAATTAATTACGCATAGATAATTTGTCCTATCAGATCAACCGAATATGGAAGATTTGATTCCATAGCCTGCAGAGCTAGAGTCCCTCATCATTTTTTAAAGAGAAAGAAACAACAACACAACAACAACAACAGCAGGACGATAATGAAAATATATACCTATGGCAGCGACACGACCAACATATGGTCCACAGGTCTTTGAAAAATTCCAACATGCGCTACATAATAAACTAGAAGAGCAATCATCGTGCGTTTCACAAGTTTTCCCACAAGTTTCATCTTGAAATAGTTTGGCTGCAAATGGCAATACATCTTAAGGATTTGGTAAGTCTCTGTATACGGTGAAATCGGAGGGTCCAATTTCCCGTCATTAAGGCATTCCAAAAGATCATCTCGAAGCCTCGAGGCCGCAAAGCTGTGATCGAGTTCCCTCCATCGAGGCTCGTCGACGCCCGGCCTAGAGGTATTATTGACCGTGGCAAGGATAAAGATGGGGAGTTCCCAAGACATGCGGCTAAGTCAGACAAAGCCTAGCCGGCCTACTCTGAACCCGAATCAGGGTGTCATGTCTAGTCGTCCCATCTCCATATCTTTATAATTAATGTATTTTATACCATGTAGGGATTCCCCTTCTATATAAAGGGGATTCTTGTCATTTTGTAAAGGGCAGCTAGTGCTCCAACTATTTCACACGAAATATACAAGAACCCTCTCCTTTTTCTCTCTAACATACTCTCTCGATATTGTTGCTCTTATTTATTACTTTCATACTTGTTCTTCATTCATTGCTTATCATTGGTCATAAAGAGCCTTCGCTGATTATTTTACAACTGTTAGCCCTTCCCTGATTAACCTTAATAGCTCGAGCCTGAGCCCATGAATTGACCTTGAGGCCCCATATTGGTCAGTCCGAGGCCCCGATTGGTCAGCTCATAGGTTCGATTGTAACTCTATTTTGACTTGCATTTCGTCTCTAAACGTCATACACTTAGCATCATTTGCTTAAACAACTAGCATAAAAATAGATCACGTATTTTTAGAGTCCCATCAACAAATTTAATTATTATTACCATTTTCACGGTAAACAGTTTGGCGCCCACCGTAGGGCTAAAAATAATAGTGATTATTTTCTTGCTGGTTTCATCACATAACGCAAGTTATCTTTCATACTTTTTCTTGTCCAAGACCTTCGGTTTCAGGTTAAAATGTCTGATTCAGTAAACAACAATATTAAGAACCACGGAGAAAATGGTGTGGCTGTTCCAGATGTTGGTGAGCCGCCACAAAATCGTGAGAACGCGCTAGGACCGATTCCGGCGGACGGAATCTCATGTGACACTCGACATGTTGAAACAAGCTCCCACACTAACAGGAGCATACACCAAGTCGACCGACAGGAAGTCCTAAAAACCCCAGCTCGGGGAGAACGGGAAGTTAGCCTTCATGTTATTTTTGAAATTTTGCAGGCACAACAGCTGGCTATTCCTCAGCTGCAAAGTCACCAGAAGACTCCTAGCATGATAGCACCGGAGACAGCTCCCCCGGCCGAACAGGTACCGGAGAGGTCAAGCAATAATGGGTCGATAGCCGATCTCGCCATCATAAAATGCTCGAGGACCTCACCAAAAGGATCGAATCAAGCGAGAAAATGATAGCAGCCAACGACAAGAAGGTCGAGACTTACAACTCCAGGGTGTACCAAATCCCGGGCACACCCCTGGTCCTGAAAGGTGTAGATTCGAAGAAGTTTGTGCAACGGCCGTTCCTAGAGGAAGCGGCTCCGAAACCCATTCCAAAGAAGTTCAGAATGTCGGAACTCCCAAATTACAACGGGACCTCATATCCCAATGAACACGTTACTGCCTACACGTGCGCAGTAAAGGGCAACGACATAAAAGACGACAAGATCGAGTTCGTCTTACTGAAGAAGTTCGGGGAAACGCTCTCGAAGGGGGCCATGATGTGGTATCAAAACCTAGCTCCCAACTCCATAGACTCATTTGCCATGCTGGCAGACTCCTTCATAAAGGCACATGCCGGTGCGATCAAAGTAGCAACGAGGAAGTCCGACGTGTTCAAGATCAAGCAGAGGGAGAATGAAATGCTGCGAGAGTTCGTATCTCGCTTCCAAACGGAACGAATGGAAGTACCACCGGTTTCTGATGACTGGGTGGTGCAGGCCTTCACTCAAGGCCTAAATGAGCGGAGCTCAGTAGCTTCAAGGCAGCTGAAAGAGAATCTGATCGAGTATCCCGCCGCAACCTGTCGGACGTCCACAACCGGTACCAGTCAAAGATCAGGGTCAAGGATGATCAACTAGGAGCCCCCTCGGGCTCAGTATACCCGAGTAGGCTTCTGACGAATGAGCCAAAGCCAAATAAGGAAAGATATCAGTCATACACCGAAGACAGGAGGAACGCCCCAAGGCGCAACCCACCTTGCAACGATCGATTGATCAACCAAAGACAGAATCCTCGGGGACTCATTAACAGAACTAGATTCGATGGAAACACGGAGCCAACAGGGGAATCGCGCTTATCAGAATATAGCTTCAACGTCGATGTATCAGATATCGTTTTCGCCATCAGCAAAATCATAGACACCAGATGGCCCAGGCCTAGTCGGATCCTTCCCAAAGGAATCATAACTTAGTATGTGAATTTCATAACACTCACGGCCATTGGACCGAATATTTCCACCAACTCCGAGAGGAAGTAGCTAGGCTACTCAATAAAGGTCACCTCCGAGAATTCTTAAGCGACCGGAACAAAAATCAGTTCCGAGAAAGAGAGGTGGCCAAAAAGAACGAAGCGAATGAGCCACAACATGTTATCACATGATCTTGAGAGGCGTTGACGATCCCCAGGAGCCAGTAATGAGAAAGAAAAAAATATCCATTACTAGAGAAAACCGAACTCAGGGGTACATACCCGAGGATGCCCTCACGTTCAGCGAAGAGGACTCCGAGGACTTGTCCCAACCTCATAATGACGCACTGGTAATCTTTTTCTTCGTGAATACATTTCACATAAAACGTGTACTCGTGGATCCAGGTAGCTCGGCCAATATTATCAGGTCGAGGTAATAGAGCAGCTCAGATTGTTTGACCAAATCGTGCCCGCCACCGAGTCCTCAGCGGATTCAGCATGGCAAGTGAAACAACGAAAGGAGAAATCACCCTCCCAGTCAGCATGGACGGCAGGACCCAAAATGTCAAATTTCATGTCATCGAAGGAGACATGAGGTACAACGCCTTGTTCGGACGACCATGGATACACTGAATGAGAGCAGTGCCATCCACTCTCCACAAAATGATGAAATTCCCAACAAAGGACGAGATTAAAATAGTCCACGGGGAATAAAATACGGCAAGAGAAATGTTCGCGGTGCACGACGTGGCACCGACACCAATATCTCCACTCATGAAAGAACCAAAGGGCAAGCAAACTACATCATCAATCGGCTAAGCCCGATTAAACATAGTGAAGGACCGTACCGCGTCCTCATTACAAGCGAAAGAAACATATCAGACCTCGGAACATCGCCTTCACATCCCACGCTAAGGTATGATCATCTCCCTTTTCATTTTATATTTCATACTAACCCTTATGCAGGCACCCGATCGAAACAACCAGAGCTCTTCCCAACCCGAAGGCCTTAGGGTTCGAAAGCATGCATTGTACTCTTTTCCTTCGTCTGGGTTTCATCCCAAGAAGGGTTTTACCGTCAAGGTTTTTAACGAGGCAACATTTATATGCTACCTAAGGAAGATCCAGACAAATTTTTAAGGCTTCTTTTGCAATCAACCTCGAACATCGGAGGGCATCCCCCCGAAAGACCATCCCCTCGGAAAAGCCAAAAATTCCAAATGGGGTCCCGATAGGAAAATGATGTACCGGGCCAAACGATCGAATGAACCGTGTCCGCATAGCCGGGCCCCCGAGGGCGAAGACATATGTACTTGTGCCAAGAAATCAAAGACCACCTATTATCAAAACATCTCATACTCCAAAGGAAACTCAGCATTTTTGCCAAAACGATTCCTCCATCAAAAATGTCCCGAATACTCGGAGACTGGCGTCAACGATTTGGCATCCGCATGACCTCAGGGTCAAAACTCCAAACTCATAAGCCCTCTACGAGGCAGCGTGAAAATCATGTAACACCTCCAAGGCCAAAATGGCCCCGAACACTCGGGGACTGGTATCGAAAACTCAAAAATCGCACGACCTCAGGGTCGGAATCTCCAAAATTGTAAGCCCTCAATGAGGCAATACTGAGCTGCAGAGAACGGCTCCCAAGCCAAAACAACCTCGACGACTCGGAGACTGTCGCCAATCGCCATTCAGTAAAAAACCCGAGGCCATAAGACCCCGAGCGGGAAGACTCGGTTTTGTAAGACCTATATAAGGCAACAACAAAAACTATAAGACCTCAAGCAAGGCACGAATCATACTTGTACCAAGTATCGACAAAACTATAAGACCTCAAGCAAGGCATGAATCATACTTGTACCAAGTATCGACAAAACTGTAAGACCTCAAGCAAGGCATGAATCACACTTGTACCAAGTATCGACAAAACTGTAAGACCTCAAGCAAGGCATGAAAATTTTGTAAGACCTTACTACAGGCATAAACTCAATCCCGAAGTTTAGGCTATATATCGAACTTGTAAGATCCCTGAAAAGGCATACCCTCGATATAGACACCTAAACTACTACACTCGAGACAAAAAATGGCTCCGGCCAAACACAAATGACTGCGGTCATACGGCTCTACCAGCCAAACTAACGCGACTCGGGGACACCCGACCATCGCTACAAAACCATAGGCCATTACTTCGAATCTACTTCGAAAAGAACCGGTTAAACAGGATACCCTCGACATAGGCAAAAGGAGCTTCGACCAAGTTAGCTCCAAATCACAGGCTTCGAGCTACTCAGCCTCCGAGCCAAACCTCCCGAGGTGCTTGATTAGGTCGCAGCAGACTCAACCTTAGGAAGAGTGGGTGCTAATACTTTTACCCAATAGTGGTATCGGGGTCAATTTCCACAGGGAGCTAGAAAGGGAGTTGGATATTTGTTTAGCCTAGAATTGTGTGTTTGCTTCTAATTGATCATCTATCATTTTTGGGTTTTTGTGATTATCAACTACAATTTAACAACTACTAATTGTAACTAAATTATGCGAAGAAATTTAATCTAGATTGTATGCAAGATAGAGAAAGGCACTAAGGTCGTGGCATTTACCTAGGTGGTCAACTAACGGGTAGAGATTCCTAATACGAGAATGATGATTATGGGGCTTATGATATAACCGTTGCACGATAGCACTTACTCTCACACCTCTCGGTAGAAAGAGTGATTTTGCCCAATTGACTCTCTCGAGACCAATTGGGTAGGCTAACAAACCAAGCAACTTAGGGTTCAAGTTGGGTAATCACTCTCTCGAGATCTTACCCGTTAATCGGGACTACCATTCTCATGGGTCCATCCCAATTCCTTGTTGGGTTAACTTTGGAGTCATAGACACTCTTTCTCAAGAAGAGTCAAGACTCACTAAGCTAGACTTAGTGTTTGCAACCACCAAATCCTAGTTAAAACATAAAATTCAACCCAAATATCAAACACCCAACATCATTCAAACATTAAACAATCACACCCATTAATTACCCACACTAGGGTTGAGCCACAACCCTAGCTAATGGGTTTAGCTAGCCATAATAGCAACAGAAATTAAAGAAGAAGTAGATAAAATCAACATAATAATTAACTAGGAAGTTAATCTACACGAATCCACGCTAAAACAAGATTAAAATGCCCAAAATAGGCTAAAACTTGAATCTCACGAGTGCTGCTGCTATCTAATGGCTAAAACGTGACCTAGAAATAATAAAATATTCTATTTATACTATGCCAGAAAAATCGGACAAAAATACCCCTGCAGGGCTGGCGCGGACCACGCATAAATGTAGCGCGGTCGCGTAGGGGTCTTGGCCTTCGATCATTCACTTCTGAAGCTAGAGACGCGGACCGCACAAAGAGGTAGCGCGGCCGCGCAAGCTAATAGGCGCGGACCGCACAACAATGAAGTGCGACCGCGTAGACACCAGCACCGACCGCGTAGAAAAGAGCGCTGACCGCGCGTGAAGACGCCTGAAATGGATGCTCTCTGAATCTCCTAGCGCGGCCGCGCAGCAAATCAGTGCGGTCCGCGCTAGGTCCTCCTGTCCCTACTTCAATGATTTTTGACACTTGAGCAGGTTTCACTCCGTTTCGAGCCAATTTTTGACTTTCGTCATCTTGTCGCTCAAACCTGCAATCAAGCGCACTTTGTAAGCATTCTAGGTCTATTTTATGATAATTCATACATAAGGCATAGGAAAGTATGGGCATAAATCGTGTTAAAATCACAGTTATCAATTCCCCAAAACTTAAACCTTTGCTTGTCCTCAAGCAAATAAAAGAAGACCCACCCCTAAAAAGGAAACATCCAAGTAATTCCAGCTTATCCTAAGGAAGCCTCATCACGCATCAATTGGGACTAACAATTGCCCTCAATACGAATGCATCATTAACACATCTTTAGTCTTTTAAGAACTATGGATCGACTGTGACACGAGAGCATCAAGGGTTGACTCATTTCATCAAGGCGCTTTTCTCAAATACCTTGGTCTTTGTGGAACCCAAACTCACACATCCTCAACTTTCCCTAAGCGAACCTCACTTTTTTTTTAGTAATGACACACAACCCGAGGTTGATGGATTTTTCACTCATTTCCCTCACAAAGAAGGTCATAAGTTCAGCTTTAGGTACCATATGCTTGCCCCTTATGTAAGTATCCACTAATGTAGGCTTCCCTCAACTCAAGATCATATAGGGCTTTTGAGGAGTCATTGTGAAGGCTTTTGGGGTGAAGGTAGGACATGTTTTTGTTCATTTAGGTTCAATCTTCCCTTTAGCACTTCTTTTGATTCATTATGGCATACTTTTTGACTCATTTGAGTATTTTCACTTCTTTCAATTTTTTCAAGGGGTTAGAGAGACACATTGTCACTCTTTCTTTTGCAATTCAAACCTTTCTCCTTTTTCTACTTTTACACAACCTTTTTCACTTTGTTTTCTTTGAATCCCCTTTTTCGGTTCTTATTCACTTTTGTATTTCGCCTCAACATTCAGGGCAAGTTCTAGACCATCGGCTTGGTGTTTAGACTCACAATTCAAATTCTCACCACACACACTCAGGGATTTCTAAAGACATCGAGTTGAGAGCCCACAACGACCTTAGTTCCAATTCAAGCGCACAATGGCCCCATACGACCATATGATGATTGTTTGGTCAACACAAGAGTCTCAAGGCCACAATTTTCACCATCCTAAACACAACATTATGTCTTTGAGCATGGGATCAAAGGCAAATGTGTTAGGCCCAAGTGAAGCTTGCCTGAGGTCCTCTTAACTACAAAATTTTGAAAATCAAAAGAAGAAAAATCAAAAACGGACTCAAACCCTTAAGAAGGTTGTCACGCCATCTATCATTGGGAAGAGCCACCCGGTTCGCACAACACACTCCTTGGAAAGAACCGTGGCATTAAGAAAACCAAGGGCGTATTGAAAACACTAAAACCGAAACAAAAGGCTACGAGCCTCACTACTAGGCTGAAAATGAAAAATTTGAACGAAAATAGAAAAACCAAATGAATATGTACAATGGGGAGTAGAATATACAACGGGATGAATATATACATAAGAGTCTAAAAGTAGCCAAAGTTAAAAGTTATATACAGGCCAACTATTTAAAAATCCAAGACAATCCAAAACATAGACTAGAAATGAAATAAATATATACAGTCATCCAATGTATCAGAATCAAAATGGTAGGGCACACCCCCACGAATAAAAGTTGGCATTGTCCCCAATGCCAACTACCAAGATAGCTCAAAAACATAGTAAAAGGATATAGAGAGGCCCCTCAAGCCTAGTCCACATGCGTGGGGTCTCCTGTCGTCCCTGGATCCTCTGTAGTAGCCGGGACCTCAGATTGGTCTCCGACCTGCTGCTGCTGTGCTGCTGGAACATGAGCTGGATCAAGAACAGGCTGAACCACCGGTGGGACACTGGATGTACCCTCATGAACCTGGGCCACCTCTATCACAACTCCCTCAGTGCTAGGGAGTTTCCTCTTCTTCCTCGGCCTGGGGGTCTCCTCCTGCTGTGGCTGAACTGCTGCTGGATCAACAGTTGGCTCCCCGAAAAGCAAGTCAAGTGGCATCTGATCCGCAAAAAGCTTATCCACATCCTCCTCAACTTCATCACTGACTCCTTGGAGGCCTTCTGCTTCCTCAATTTCCTGTGCTCCCTAGCAAGTTTACCCAGTGCTGTGCTGTGTGCTCCAACTGCCTTAGCCAAGGCATTCTGTGTCTCCATCATCTTTTCCTAATTGGCCAGGATCTTCTTCAGTGTCTCCTCAATAGAAGGAGGGATCTCAGCTGTGGAAGGGGTTGACTGTGTCTGAACTACAGTGGCCAAGTTTGACAACTTGGATGTCGCAGCTGACATCCAGTTGTTCAAACTGGCTAGAGACTGAGCAAGGTGGTGGGCAGTGAACCTGTGGGTCTTCGAGGAAGGGACATCCTGGTTTGCTGCAGTAGATGGACCAGCACTAGAAGAAGGACCCTGAGGCAATGCCTCACTGGTAGCTGGGATAGTGGAAGGCTCAGTGGACTGCTGAATAACCGCTGGCTCCTCAGACTGGCTAGGTGCGGTGGAAGTGGATTCCTGAGGCTTTTTGGACCTATTTGGGTTGTCGGGACCCAACTGACTGTACCATGAGTAGGGGGCCACTGGATCTACCTGGACATCAAATTTCTTCTTCTTTACCTTCAACTCTCTGAAGTACAGGGAAAGAGTGTTTGGGAAGGGGTAGTTTGTGTTTGTCTCCTGCCCTATCGTAGAAATCACTCTTGACATGATGTTGCCCACATTCAGAGGAAAACCAGCCATAATGGATGCTACTAACACTGCACGAGGAATAGGAACTGTGTGATCATGAGTTGAAGGGTCAAACCTACTACACACGAAGGTCAACCACCCCTTTGCTTCAAAACTGAACGTGTTTCTCAGAATTTTCTCTCCTGCCTTCAACCAAACTGGGACAGTGCCCGGAGCTGCCAAGTGCTGGGCCAACCACGGGCGAACCTCTTCTTTCATTGCCAGCTTTTCTAAGTATTGGGTTTCGTCTTCTTCATTGAACCTCAAAAATTCGTTTAGAGACTTCCTATCAAACAACACCACCTTGTCCCTCACTTTTGTCACCTTTGAATCTCTCACCACATGATAGACATTACAGTAAAACTCTTTCACCATATGTTCATTTGAAACTATGCAACGTTCCTTGAAGAACCCCCAACCCTCTCTAGTTCGGAATTGTGCTTGCACATGTGGGTTTAGAGGAAGAAGATCAGAATCAATAAATTGCCTCTCCGGAATCAACTTTCTTTTGGGCCACCACTCTCAAAATCTGTGAAAGTCTATTTCACTGACAAATCTATCAGCCCATGCTTCCGGTTTTCTTCTTCTCTCAATACCACCAACTTGGGGCTCACCCTCCTCGCCGTATCCTGCACTCTCCCCAGACAATGAAGCTGTGGGGGAGGTGGAGTATTGTGCCTCACTTCTATCCTCGGACTCATCAGACGAGTCCAAAACTACATTCACCGGTTTCTTGAGGCTTTTATCAGTTTGTCCCTTGGAGGTAGGTGAAGCTGAGGGAGAGTCATGCAATTGAAGCGAAAGAGACATGTGAGTTGGAGCAGATTCAGAAGTAATACTCCGGGATGGGGCGTACTCACTCCCTAAGAATGGGAGGCAGCTCTATTAGCTTCCCGTATTATCTTGCGGGTCTTTTTGATATTCTCCCGAGTCTGGGGAGTGAGTTTAACAACCCGCTTCCCTTTTCCCCCTCGGGAGGAGCCACCCCTCCCAGGTTGTTGTTCTTTTCCCCCTCGCTGCTTTACCATGATCTGCAAAGGAAAGTCCAACATTGTTAGTTGAGGCATATGTAGTGAATTGTATGGTACAGTTGAAAGCATGGGTGAACACCAGGAATGCAGAATAGAAGGGGCGCGGACCGCGCAAAAGAGTCACGCGGACGCGCTGGACTGGCGCGGACCGCGTAAAACTGGAGCGCGGACCGCGGTCAAGATGCACCAGAGACACCACTCTCTGAATCTCACCGACGCGGTCCACACTGTTTTGGTGCGCGGTCGCGCTAGACTGGCACGGACCGCGTAGAAATGATGCGCAGCCGCGTAGGGCAAAAACTGAACTGAGGACAGGGATTTTCATGTAAGTCCAATTTATTTGCTCAGATTATGGGTCCTAGTTGTCCCTACTCAGTTACTAATCAAGAAATCATACCCGTTGTTTCACAAAAATACACTAAATCTACCCTAACAGGTAAAACTAAGAGAGAAAGAAGAAAATAAGAAGTTATACTAACAAGAAGCAAAATAAAATAAACTAAACTAAACTATGAATGAGATTAGTGAGGAATGTTACCAGGGGTTGTGAGAATTTTAACTACTTGAAGCACGTTGTTGTTTTGGTGCACAGTGAAAAATTGAGAGCTCAGGTAGAAAATTGGCGAAAAGGTTAAAATGAAGCCTAGGGTCTCTATTTATAGAAAACAATCTGGGCCCCACTACTTACCCACCAGCGCGGCCGCGCAGAAATGGCCGCGGACCGCGCTGGATTTCCAGCACTCTTAGTTGCCTGAACAACCCACGCGGACCGCACTGTTTTGATGCGCGGTCGCGTGGGAAACTTCAGAGAGTATGCATTTTGGCCTTCTCACGCGCGGACCGCACAAAAATGTCACGCGGACCGCGCAGAGAACTTCAGAGACTCAACTTCCATTGCACCAGCCTGCGCGGACCGCACTGTTTTGGTGCGCGGCCGCGTAGGCAAACTTCAGAGACCTTATGATTTTTGCTACTTTTGCCCTGCACTGGTCCAACCTCAACCCTGCAACATCTCACAAACCATGAGTTGAAAAATCCTAATCTACAACGGAAAAGTAAAAAGAAAGAAAAAGACATGGGTTGCCTCCCAAGAAGCGCCTGATTTAACGTCGCGGCACGACGCATTTTACCATAATATCACCTCAAATGAAGGAGCGCCACCACGTGGCTGTCATCAATCTTCCCCAAGTAATGCTTCACACGATGCCCATTGACTCGGAAAACTTCACCACTTTTGTTCTTTAGATCAATAGCACCAAATGGGGTCACCCCAACAACTTCAAATGGACCACTCCACCTAGACTTGAGCTTTCCCAGGAATAACCTCAACCGGGAGTTGAAGAGAAGAACCATGTCACCCACCTTGAACTCTTTACCTCGAGCATACTTGTCATGGAGGTACTTCATCTTGTCCTTGTACAAAGACGAGCTGGAGTAAGCATGAAATCTAAACTCATCAAGCTCATTCAATTGCTCCACTCGGAGATTTGCTGCAACATCCCATTCCAAGTTCAACTTCCTCAATGCCCACATAGCCTTGTGTTCAAGTTCCACTGGAAGATGGAAAGCTTTACCAAACACCAACCGATACGGAGACATACCAATTGGAGTCTTGTAAGCCGTTCGATAAGCCCAAAGAGCATCATCCAATTTCTTCGACCAATCAGTCCTATTTGCATTCACCGTTTTGGACAGAATACTCTTGGTCTCCCTATTTGAGACTTCCACTTGTCCACTAGCTTGTGGATGATAGGGGGTGGTTACTTTGTGATTAACTCCATACTTAGCAAGCAATGAATCAAAAGCCTTGTTGCAAAAATGGGACCCCCCATCACTAATAATGGCCCGGGGAGTACCAAATCTCGTAAAGATACTCTTCTTCAAAAATGCTACAACACTTCGGGCTTCATTGTTGGGAAGAGCCACGGCTTCCACCCATTTTGAAACATAGTCCACCGCCACGAAAATGTAAGTATTACCACAGGAGCTCACGAACGGACCCATGAAATCGATGCCCCAAACATCAAAAATATCTACCTCAAGAATTGTATTGAGGGGCATCTCATCCTTCTTGGAAATACCGCCGGCTCTTTGACATGCATCACAACTCTTCACTAAGTCACTAGCATGATTGAACAACGTGGGCCAATAGAAGCCGCAACTCAAAACTTTTGAGGCTGTCCTCACCCCCCCGTGATGACCACCATAGGGAGAGGAGTGACAAGCCTCCAATATGCTTATTTGTTCACTTTCCGGCACACATCTCCTTATGACTCCATCCATGCAAATTTTAAACAAATACGGATCATCCCAATAAAAATCCAAACTATCCCGCTTGAGTTTCTTCTTTTGGTTGGAAGAGAGCTCGCACGGGATGTTACCAGTCACAATGAAGTTGGCGATGTCCGCGAACCATGGCATCTCACACATAGAAATGGAAAGAAGCTGCTCGTCAGGGAACCTATCATTAATCTCAATATCATCACTTGGTCTCCCATCTTCCTCTAATCGGGACAAATGGTCGGCAACTTGATTCTCGCTTCCCTTTCTATCCACAATCTCTAAATCAAATTCCTGAAGGAGTAGCACCCATCTCATTAATATTGCTTTCGAATCCTTCTTAGTCATCAAATACCGAAGGGCTGCATGGTCCATGTGTATGATCACCTTTGCCCACATAAGGTAAGGTCTAAATTCCTCCATCGCGAACACAATAGCCAAGAGCTTCTTTTCTGTCACTGTGTAGTTTCTCTGGGCCTCATTCATAGTCTTGCTAGCATAATACACAGGATGGAACATTTTGTTGATTCTTTGGCCTAGCACCGCCCCAACCGCTACATCACTCGCATCGCACATAAGCTCAAAGGGTAAGTCCCAATTAGGTGCAGTGATTATAGGGGTTGTTGTCAACTTGTGTTTCAGTAGCTCAAAAGACTCCATGCACTTCGACATCCTTCTCTAACAACTTGCAAAGCGGGTTCACAATTTTTGAAAAATCTTTAATGAACCGCCGGTAGAACCCGGCATGACCAAGAAAACTCCTCACCCCTTTGACAGAGGTAGGGGGAGGGAGTCTTGAGATAACCTCTATTTTTGCCTTATCAACTTCAATTCCTTGCCTTGAGATTTTGTGGCCCAATACAATTCCCTCTTGCACCATAAAGTGGCATTTCTCCCAGTTGAGCACAAAGTTGGTTTCTTCACATCTTGCCAAAACCCTATCCAAGTTCACCAAACATTCTTCAAATGAATCTCCCACCACACTGAAGTCATCCATGAATACCTCTAAGATATCCTCCACCATGTCGGTGAAGATTGCCATCATGCATCTTTGAAAGGTCGCTGGGGCATTACATAATCCGAATGGCATTCTCGAGAACGCGAACGTGCCATAAGGACATGTAAAGGTTGTCTTCTCCTGATCCTCTGGGGCAATGAGAATTTGATTATACCCCGAGTAGCCATCTAGAAAACAATAAAAGGCCCGGCCCGCAAGACGATCAAGCATTTGGTCCAAGAATGGTAGTGGGAAATGATCTTTTCTTGTCACCTTGTTCAGCTTTCTATAGTCCATACACACTCTCCAACCCGTAACTGTCCGAGTAGGAATCAACTCATTGTTGGCATTGGTCACTACCGTCATTCCACCCTTCTTTGGCACATATTGGACCGGAGAGGTCCATGAACTGTCCGAGATCAGGTAAACCACACCGGCGTCAAGCCACTTGATAACCTCCTTCTTTACCACTTCTTGCATCACCTCATTGAGTCTCCTTTGATGTTCAAGAGATGGCCGTGCATCCTCCTCCAAAATGTTCTTATGCATGCAAAATGCGGGGCTTATTCCCCTGATGTCCGCCAAAGTCATCCTATTGCCCTTTTTCGCTTTTGGAGCACCTCCACAGTGGCCTCAACCTGCAAGTTAGTAAGGCAAGAAGAAAGAATAACTGGAATAGTAGAATTAGAGCCCAAGAATTCATACCTGAGGTGTGGAGGAAGTGGTTTCAACTCCAACACCGGTGGCTCCTCAATTGATGGCTTGGTTGGCAGATTTTTGCGATTTTCAAGATCCAAAGATAGTTTCCTAGGCTCATATGAATATGAACCCATTCCATGCAATGCATTCACTCTCTTCACTCTACCGGCATCATCATTGGCATCCATGTTAAGAAGCACGGCTTCAAGAGGGTCTTCAACATTGATCAAGGCACTTGTGTCATCCATTATCACCGCCGTGACAATGTCCACAAATGAACACACCTCCGTACTATTGGGTTGCCTCATTGACTTGCACACATGAAATACCACCTTCTCATCTCCCACACAGAATGTTAACTCCCCTGCTTCCACATCAACCAATGCCTTCCCCGTAGCAAGGAAAGGTCTTCCAAGAATGATAGGCACTTCTAAATCCACTTCGCAATCCAATATGACAAAGTCGGCCGCCAATATGAATTTGTCCACCCGGACAAGCACATCATCAATTATACCTAGAGGCCTCTTCATCGACCGGTCCGCCATTTGAAGTCTCATGGAGGTTGGCTTAGGTTGCCCGATTCCCAAAGTCTTGAAGACTGAGTACGGCATCAGATTAATGCTAGCCCCCAAGTCACATAGGGCCTTAGCAAAGTCCGCACTTCCGATAGTGCAAGGAATAGTGAAAGCACCAAGGTCCTCAAGTTTCGGGGCCATAGAATGCACAATCGCACTAACTTGGTGCGTCATCTTTATTATTTCACACCCCATAGAACGCTTCTTGGTGACTAAATCCTTCATAAATTTTGCATACCCAGGCATTTGTTCGAGTGCCTCCACTAAAGGGACATTGATTGTGAGCCTCTTCATCATGTCTATGAATTTCTTGAACTGATTGTCGCTCTTTTGCTTTGCTAACCGCTGAGGATATGGTGGAGGTGGTCTAGGCAAGGGTGCCTTTGCCTTGGGCACCGCCGGCTTGGGTATATCAATGATGTGTTCCCTAGACGGGTTCACGGTCTCTTGAGTCTCTACCCCGGCCTCATCATCAATATCGATCCGCACATCATTTGTCACTATTGGTTCAACCACATTGTCAACATTCAAAGGTGCTTCATCATCATGCAACTCAACTTCATCATTCACAACTTGATTCTCAACCGAGGCATGCACATCACCGCCTCTTCCACTCCTAGTTGTAACCGCCATCACATGATTGTTACCCCCCTTCGGGTTCACTACCGTATCACTTGGTAGCGCACCTTTTGGGCGAGTATTTAAAGCTTGAGAGATTTGTCCTATTTGCACCTCTAGATTCCGGATAGATGTGTTATGCGAAGCCAATTGTGCATCCGAATCTTGGTTCTTTTTCATCATCTGCTCGAACATCATTTCTATCCGTCCCATATCACTTCCAGAAGAACTAGGCCCTTGTGACTGAAAGGGGGGTGGATTGTTTGGTTGTTGGAACATGGGGGGCCTTTGAAAGCCTTGCCCCCTACCACCATTATTCCACCCTCCTTGATTGCCATTGTTGTTGTTCCCATTCCAATTGCCTTGGTTATTGCCTTGATTACCCCAATTGTTGTTTTGATTGCCATTGTTCCAATTGTTGCCACCCTGTTGTTGATTGTTGTTGTTCCAATTGCCGCCTCCTTGTTGATTGCCCCAATTGCCTTGAGGGTGCCGTTGTTGATTTCCTTGATTTCCTCTATTTCCTTGGTAGTTATTGACATATTGGCACTCCTCACTTTGATCATCAAAACACTCATTCGAATATCCACCACCATCGTTGTTGTTGTCAAATTGGTCACCGCTACCTTGAGGTTGTTGTTGCCCTTTTTGCCTCCTTTTTAGCATAGAAACATTCTCCATTGCATTGACTTGGCGCTTGGTTTTGTACTTGTTGCAATTGCTCCTTCGCCAACTGATTCATTGTTGCTGTAAGTTCGGCTATAGCTTGGCCGTGATCACTCAACTCCTTATGCAAATGGATGATGGTCACCTTGGGGTACATTCGCTCGGCTTTGCCATGCCGAAGAGGTGTCCGCCATTTCATCAAGTACATCACATGCCTCTTGATAAAAAAGTTTCATAAAGTTCCCACCGGCCAACTGGTTCACAATGCATTGATTTGTGGTGTTGATGCCCCTATAGAAAGTCTATTGGATCATCGCCTCAGTCATGTCGTTGTTAGGGCATTCCTTCACCATTGTTCTATATCGCTCCCAGATCTCATGCAAGGGTTCCGTTGGCATTTGCTTAAAGGCTAGAATCTCATCCCGAAGAGCCGCCATATGACTTGGAGAAAAGAACTTGGCAATAAATTTGTCCGCCAATTCATCCCATGTGGTGATAGAATGATTTGGTAACCTTTCTAACCAGTCCAATGCTTTACCCCGAAGAGAAAACGGGATTCGGGGAGGAACGATGGCACTTGCGTACCCTTGATTAGGAAGAACTCTTGGGACCGCTCTTGGTGGTGGCGGAGGAGGGTCTGGAATAGGATTGTTGTCATGTACATTAGCATTGGCATTTCGACCTCTCCGTGGTACTTGAGGTACCGGAAGCTCATCTTGCTCAACATCTTCAACCTCCTCCCCCGCCAAGGCATTTCCAAGAGGGTCATTTCCGTTTAGAGCCATGTGTACCTGATGGATCAACACAAATAAAATTAGTAAAAAAAAGAAGGAAAGAGAAGCAAAACACAAAACTAACTACACAAATAGTCAACACCGTAAGCTCCCCAGCAACGGCGCCAAAAAGTTATTAGGTCGCAGCGGACTCAACCATTGGAAGAGTGGGTGCTAATACTTTTACCCAATAGTGGTATCGGGGTCAATTTCCACAGGGAGCTAGAAAGGGAGTTGGATATTTGTTTAGCCTAGAAATGCGAGTTTGCTTCTAATTGATCTTCTATCATTTTTGGGTTTTTTGTAATTATCAACTACAATTTAACAACTATTAATTATAACTAAATTATTCTAAGATATTAAGTCTAGGTTGTATGCAAGATAGAGAAAGGCACTAGGGTCGTGGCATTTACCTAGGTGGTCAACTAACGGGTAGAGATTCCTAATACGAGAATGATGATTATGGGGCTTATGATATAACCGTTGCACGATAGCACTCACTCTCACACCTCTCGGTAGAAAGAGTGATTTTGCCCAATTGACTCTCTCGAGACCAATTGGGTAGGCTAACAAACCAAGCAACTTAGGGTTCAAGTTGGGTAATTACTCTCTCGAGTTCTTACCCGTTAATTGGGACTACCATTCTCATGGGTCCATCCCAATTCCTTGTTGGGTTAACTTTGGAGTCATAGACACTCTTTCTCAAGAAGAGTCAAGACTCACTAAGCTAGACTTAGTGTTTGCAACTACCAAATCCTAGTTAAAACATAAAATCAACCCAAATATCAAACACCCAACATCATTCAAGCACTAAACAATCACACCCATTAATTACCCACACTATGGTTTAGCCACAACCCTAGCTAATGGGTTTAGCTAGCCATAATAGCAACAGAAATTAAAGAAGAAGTAGATAAAATCAACATAATAATTAACTAGGAAATTAATCTACACGAATCAACGTTAAAACAAGATTAAAATGCCCAAAATAGGCTAAAACTTGAATCTCACGAGTGCTGCTGCTATCTGATGGCTAAAACTTGACCGACAAATAATAAAATATTCTATTTATACTATGCCAGAAAAATCAGACAAAAATACCCCTGCGGGGCTGGCGCGGACCGCGCATAAATGCAGCACGGCCGTGTAGGGGTCTTGGCCTTCGATCATTCACTTCTGGAACTGGGGACGCGGACCGCACAAAGAAGTAGCGCGGCCGCACAGGTTAATGAGCGCGGACCGCACAATACTGAAGTGCGACCGCATAGACACCAGCGCTGACCGTGTAGAAATGAGCGCTGACCGCGCTTGGAGACTCCTGAAATGGGTGCTCTCTGAATCTCCTAGCGCGGCCCCTCAACAAATCAGTGCGGTCCGCGCTAGGTCCTCCTGTCCCTACTTCAATGATTTTTGATACTTGAGCAGGTTTCACTCCATTTCGAGTTGATTCTTGACTTTCGTCATCTTGTCGCTCAGACCTGCAATCAAGCGCACTTTGTAAGCATTCTGGGTCTATTTCATGACAATTCATACATAAGGCATAGGCAAGTATGGACATAAAACGTGTTAAAATCACAGTTATCAGTGCTCGAACATCGCCGCAAACAACTTGAAATCAAGGTTCTTCCCGATCCGACGATGGGTCAGGAAAAATCATTTCAAAAGTCCTTAACGAGAGGAAAATAAAGCCAATAAAATGTCATTTTGACCCAAAGCGTAAGAGCCAATGTCGCTGGCTCACACAAACATGAAAACTTGAGGGTCAAATGAGCTTGAGTCGTAACCCGATTCGGAGAGAGAACCCAAAATAGTTAACTACATAAACCTCAGCGCAAAGCGTAAGAGCCATTGTCGCCAGCCTAATGAGCCTCAGGGCCACACACATAAAAGATCGCTTCGATCAAAGGCGTAAGAGCCATTGTCGCCATCCCATGCAAACATAAAATCTTAAGGTCCAGATGAGCTCGAGTCGAAACCTGACTCAGAGACTAAACCCAAAGATCGCTTCGATCAAAGGCGCAAGAGCCATTGTCGCCAGCCCATGCAAACATAAAAGCTTAAGGGCAAAACGAGCTCGATTCCAAACCCGACTCGGAGACTAAACCCAAAACAGTTGAGCAAAAGCATAAGAGCTCAAACGCTAGCTTATACTAAATGTCGCATCGACTGAGCGCGTAAGAGCCCCCAGGCCAGCCTAATGAGCCCCATGGCCATATCGCAAATCTAAGGATTCTCACCGACTCTGAGACCAGTTCACCCGGCCAAATGCGAGACAGATGAAGTAAAGCCACAAGGTTTTCTTTTATACACATACGCAAAAAGCACATTCTCCGTCTACAAACATGCTTTAGAAATGCTACGTACAAAATGGCATAATCTACGTCCTACCCCTTGGAACTACGGCCTACCGTCCTCATCTTCACTCTCCTCAGTGTCGGACAGAAGTAACCGAGTATCACGCTCGTGTGCCCTCGCTCGCGCCAACTTTTCCGAGAGGGCAAAACCCTGGCGCGGATCTCCTCGAGAAGCTTTCTTCGAGACTTGCAACGAGCGTATTCTTTGATCCTCTCTTCATGATCGAGGACCTTTTTCAACTCGGCTTGAGAATCGGTAGCGTCCTTCAAATAAATTGCCATCTCTTGATCAGCCTTAGTTCGGCTTAGTACTGCTCTGGTCCGGGCATCAACGATCTCAGCCCTGACCTTCGAAAGCTCGGATTCGAGCTTCGTGATCATATCCACTTGAACTAAAGCATTATCACGAGCTAAGCAGAGTTGAACCTCGAAGACAGGAACTTTAGCCAAGGCGTCCTCCTCCTCTGAAGCCTGAACCTCTGCTCGAGCTCTTAGCTCGTCACATTCATTGTTGATTTGGTCGGCTTCATCCCGAAGATGTTCCAGGGCCTCCGTCTTTTTCTGTAACTAGAATAAATGAAGTGTTAGCCTTAGAAGCTAAAAGGCAGAACGCATATGCACTCGGGATGGAAAATTACCTGCTCCATCAAGTAGCTCTTGTAATTCAAGCTCCGACACGCCTCATATCGCAAGTGTGTCAGCTCGACTTCTTTTTCCTCACAAAGGAGCCTAAGGGATCTACCCTCGTCAAGAGCTTTCCGGAACCTAGCTCCATGATGGAATAGCTCAGACCTAAGCCTGTCAAAGTCCTGCAGAAGAAAACTCGATAAGGAAAGCAAGACGCGCGATTCAAAAGGCCTATGTCGAAACTCACCACAAAGTGAAGCCGGCGGACTTCCTTGAAGACCGAGGGAAAATCTGTTAATCTAGTCTCCTAAGCCCTGGAAGAAGCGACTCCGATCGAGGCACGGTCGCTCGTAGAAACCACCTTTTCGTCTCGAAGCCCCAGCCCCATTTCGCATTACTCCGAGCGCCATTGCCCTGATAATGCATATCCCGCTTATTACTGCGGCCCGGAAGCTGGCAACCCCTCCCCCACTCCGGAGGAGCTCGGCCTCGCCACTGAAGGCTCTCCGATACCTACAATAGCAGGATTAATACGCCAAAAGGGAAAATGTCTCTCCAAATGAACAAAGGGTAAGGAGAAAGTAGTACACACACATACCGTGATGTTTTGCTTCCATTTGCCCTGGGGCACGGCTCGCCACCTACGCTCATCATAAGTCGAGCGGGTCGCTAACTTTTGGACCCAACCAGGCAGATTAGGAATTCGCCTGGCGCCTATGAAATCGCTATAGAAAAGGAGAAAACACGGTTACGAACTAGCCTTCGCCATAAACAAATCTGAGAAGGCACGGGATGTACCACTTAGGTGCATAATTCCATTCCTCGGGGAATGGCATAAGTTCCACGGGGATAACGTCAGCTGTCCGAACCCGGACGAACCGACTCATCCACCCCCGATCTCCATCTTCCTCATCGTCAACAACGAAGGGCGTGGTCGACCGACACCGCAAGGTTAGTAGACCTCGGTGGTGAAAGGGCCGATACAACCTAATGAGATGATTGAGCGTAAATTCAAGCCCCGCCTTCTCCGCAAAAAACCTCATCATCAATGCTACTCGCCAAAACGACGGATGTATCTGTGCCAAGGTAACCCGATACCATAAACAGAAGTCGAGCACAACCCTATCGAGGGGGCCCAATGTGAAAGGATACATGTACATGTTCAGGAATCCATTAACATGATCCGAGATGACCTCATGCGGGGAAGAGTCTGTAACACTACTCTCTCCCCCCATCCGCAATCTCTCCTCACTAACTCAAGGGGCCCCTCTCCTTTTGAAGAAATAATCTTCAAGGAAGACTCTCTTTGATCCTGAGAATCGGGAGCGAAACTCTCCCCTCTGCCGAACAGGCCCCGATGTAACAGTCATGGCTATGGCGAGACTAGAAGAATTGAAGCAGGAACCTGCACAAATACTTTAGCGCTAAGGTAATGAAGTGCTCAACGCCGAAACGAGAGGATAACCATCTAAAATGGGGAGATCCCTAAGTGAGCAGAAGCGATCCTATATATATATATATATATATATATATATATATATATATATATATATATATATATATATATATATATATATATATGAAGAAGCCAGGCTTTAAGAAGCCAACGACATCATCTCCAATCCCGAGGTGGTACCCGACCTCGAGGATCTCCATCAAAAAGAAGTCAGGCTTTAAGAAGCCAACGNAAAGTCTTGAAGACTGAGTACGGCATCATATTAATGCTAGCCCCCAAGTCACATAGGGACTTAGCAAAGTCCGCACTTCCAATAGTGCAAGGAATAGTGAAAGCTCCAGGGTCCTCAAGTTTCGGGGCCATAGAATGCACAATCGCACTAACTTGGTGCGTCATCTTTATTGTTTCACACTCCATAGAACGCTTCTTGGTGACTAAATCCTTCATAAATTTTGCATACCCAGGCATTTGTTCAAGTGCCTCCACTAAAGGGACATTGATTGTAAGGGTCTTCATCATGTCTATGAATTTCTTGAACTGATTATCGCTCTTTTGCTTTGCTAACCGCTGAGGATATGGTGGAGGTGGTCTAGGCAAGGGTGCCTTTACCTTGGGCACCGCCGGCTCGGGTATATCAATGATGTGTTCCCTAGACGGGTTCACGGTCTCTTGAGTCTCTACCCCGACCTCATCATCAATATCAATCCGCACATCATTTGTCACTGTTGGTTCAACCACATTGTCAACATTCAAGGGTGCTTTATCATCATGCGCCTCAACTTCATCATTCACAACTTGATTCTCAACCGAGGCATGCACATCACCGCCTCTTCCACTCCTAGTTGTAACCGCCATCACATGATTGTTACCCCCCTTCGGGTTCTCTACCGTATCACTTGGTAGCGCACCTTTTGGGCGGGTATTTAGAGCTTGAGAGATTTGTCCTATTTGCACCTCTAGGTTCCGGATAGATGTGTTATGCGAAGCCAATTGTGCATCGAAATCTTGGTTCTTTTTCATCATCTACTCGAACATCATTTCTATCCGTCCCATATCACTTCCAGAAGAACTAGGCCCTTGTGACTGAAAGGGGGGTGGATTGTTTGGTTGTTGGAACATGGGGAGCCTTTGAAAGCCTTGCCCCCTACCACCATTATTCCACCCTCCTTGATTGCCATTGTTGTTGTTCCAATTGTTGTTGTTCCCATTTCAATTGCCTTGGTTATTGCCTTGATTACCCCAATTGTTGTTTTGATTGCCATTGTTCCAATTGTTGCCACCCTGTTGTTGATTGTTGTTGTTCCAATTGCCGCCTCCTTGTTGATTGCCCCAATTGCCTTGAGGGCGCCATTGTTGATTTCCTTGATTTCCTCTATTTCCTTGGTAGTTATTGACATATTGGCACTCCTCACTTTGATCATCAAAACACTCATTCGAATATCCACCACCATCGTTGTTGTTGTCAAATTGGTCACCGCTACCTTGAGGTTGTTGTTGCCCTCTTTGCCTCCTTTTTAGCATAGAAACATTCTCCATTGCATTGACTTGGCGCGGGTTTTGTACTTGTTGCAATTGCTCCTTCGCCAACTGATTCATTGTTGTTGTAAGTTCGGCTATAGCTTGGCCGTGATCACTCAACTCCTTATGCAAATGGATGACCGTGGGGTCACCTTGGGGTACATTCGCTCGGCTTTGCCATGCCGACGAGGTGTCCGCCATTTCATCAAGTACATCACATGCCTCTTGGTAAGAAAGTTTCATAAAGTTCCCACCAGCCAATTGGTTCACAATGCATTGATTTGTGGTGTTGATGCCCCTATAGAAAGTCTGTTGGATCATCGCCTCAGTCATGTCGTTGTTAGGGCANNNNATTTTTACGTGGAAAACACCTGGCTCAAAAGGTGAAAAAACCACGACCTACTACTCAGTAGGATTTTCCCAAACATCCACTAAACTCAATGAGCCAAAAACAGCATTTACAAAACTCTTGTAAACCTAAGGATTAACTCTAATCCCAGTGTGGCACACAGCCTCAACTGTTGCGACACTTTCAAGTTAACTCTAACTTGAATACTCAAAGTACCTAATACAATTGCTTCTATGAAAGCTGGAAAGGTACAAGTTTTAAATCACCTACTACAATTGAACTAGAATAAGAATAAACACAATGGAACTGGTTCTTCTATCTTGTTCAAGTAGCTGCAGGCGTGCACACTCAATCTCACATAAATTGCTTGCAAAATAGCCTTGCTCTTTTGCTCTCAATTTTGCTTAACTTCAGCGTATGTGCATGCCTGTAAAAGAGAACAACTCAGTTATTTATTAGATTAGTAATTAGAGTTGGATTGTAACTCAATTTCTGATCCTCCATTGAGTTTGAGTCCTAGACTGATCCAAACTCCAACCCTTATCCGGATGTGTTCTCTTCTTATAAGGAGATCTTCTCCTTATCCCATATGCAATCTTTTCGATCAGGTCAGAAGATATTCAGAAGATATTGCTGCTTGATCCCCAAGGACTTATCTTCTTCACGTGCATCTCATGTGCATGGGCCATAACAAATGTGTCTCCTAAGATGGACCTGGTCCTTCACTGAGTTCATTTGTCATTCTTCAAAACTTCAACTGATCTTGGGCCAACAAATTCCCCCTTTTTGATGATGACAAACTCTGTGCTTTCGCTGATCAGATAACCTGTGGAACTCAGCTAAAATATCATCACTTGAAAAATTTAACTTATCATTAAGGGCCAGATTTAATTAGGTCATAAACATCACTGTTCAGAAAAATAGTTTTTAAGCACAATACACAATATCTTCCCCCTTTTGGCATCATCGAAAAGTTGCATAAACATGTGAATCCCAGAATATTAATCATTACTCATGGCCACTGGGGCAACTGCAAGTGAAAGCATGCTTTAGTTAATCAAATATCAACTTGACAAATATAACTATTAAGAGCAGAATCATCATAAAACAAGAGAAATGCAAATTGTCATTGATAAGGCAGTGCTTCTACAAGACAGTCCACAAAAAGAAAGAACAAAATCAATCAACCATGAGCAAAAACAAGAAAAATCCCTAATCTGGGTCACTGGGGGTTAACTAAACTGGTTCAGACCTAGGACAAAGAGGTCTAAGGCTTTGAAGAACTAGAGGGTTGGGATTGGAGTAAGTTGAGCATTGTTTGTAGCATCCCTTCACTCTTTTCTTTCTCTTTTGCTAGTTCTCCTTTCAGCCCATTCCTTTCTTCTTCCAACTCAGCCACACGAGCCTGAAGCCTAGCAATCTCGGCATCTTTGGTCCCACATTCTTGAACCAAAGCCCTAACCTTGCTATTCACTGGAGTCTTCAGTGATGAACTAGGTTCAATAGGGGCTACACTTAGCAGATAGTCGCAGGCCTGGAGAGTCTTGATTCCAAAGTGCTCCTTACTGCAGGCCATTTCCCATTTCTTCTAAGGAACGTTCAGCCTGTCTAGTACAGTTGTTAAAATGAATCCATAAGGAGTAGCATGAGCCTTTGAACCATTGATGACTCTGTCCAGCAGTTTTACTATGAAAGCAGGCCAATTAATCTGCTTACCCCTCACAAGACACTCCATGAGATCCAGGTCCATATAATTTGCAGTGTGCCTCCTCTCCTGTCTAGGCAGCAGACACTTGTTCACAAACTCAAAGATCACTTTATGTTCTGGCTTCATTTCACTCTTTTGAACAAATCTTTCTTCAGGCACCTCTTCAGCATCCTTTGTATCACAAAAGTTCCTGGTGATTTGGAGTGCTGTGGGCAGATCATCTAGACAAGGCCACCTTTGCCTGGTGTAATCATCATAGCCCTCACTTGGAATGTCTAGAATTCTGCCCAATTCAGGTGCATCAAACTTCACCTTCACACCTTTCACCACACTGGTCACTAGCCCATTTTTCACAGAACCATTTGCCATGAATTCAATCAGCTCTCTTCTGGCTAGTCTTCCATCCATCTGAAGGACCATGTCCTATCAACCCTGTGCAGCTAAAACATCCAACAACCTTAGCATGCCTGGCTCCTCCTGGACTTTCAGCAGCCTACCCTTCAATATCTTCCTTCTGCTAAAAACAACAAAATGATCTTGCTCTTGTTTAGACTCCTCCTCTTCTTCTTCTCCACTCCACTCTTCATCTTCTTCTTCAGTAATTTTCACTTGTTTTCTCTTTACTGCAGACCTGGTTCTTCTAGCCAAAGAAGGTTCAGCAGGTACAGATTTTGAAGACTTATTTGCAGGAGTCTTGGTTCTTTTTGGTTTGTTAGTGGGAACCTCCACAGTTGTACCTCTCTCTTGATGGACCAGTTCCATCTCCTCCTCCTCTTCTTCAGCAGCCTCAGAACTTTCTACTACCTTTTCTTTTCCCTTTTCCTTCTTCTTTTTCTTACTCTTCTCTAATGCTTCCTGCAGTTCTGCTTCACTTTGCCTTACTTTGCTCCTTGTAGCTCTTCCTCTAGGTACAGAAGTAGCAGCAGTCTTGGGAGATGTTACTTTGCTTTTCTTTGAGGGTTCATAAGCAACTAGGGTCCTTTGTGAAGACGCCATGCGCTTCTTTGGGTCATAACTGGCCCCTACTTTCTTTAGCATATCAGCTAAAGTCTCATCCACAGAAGAACCTTGTTCTTCTTGTTTCTTACTCATTTGAACAAGTCCCTCAGCAGCCTCTCGTGATCCGCTTCCCCCTGACTTTAAGCCACCTTCTTCTCCTCCACCACAAATAGTAAGAACCTCTCCTTTCTTTTTATTTCTCCTCCTACTAGACTCAGCCCCTTCAGCATTTTTCACAGAACCCACCAGCACAAACCTACTATCTTCCTTCTCTACTACATCAAAAAATACATAACAAGTGTTTACCTCACCTGGGGTTTCTTGACTCTTGTCATTATCAGAAGACCCGGGTTCTTCTCCTTCACTAGCAGAGATGAACTTTTCAGACTCAGAGCTTGATTCAGATTCTTCCGCTGAAACCTCTTTCCTTTGACTGGCCATTAATTTCTCGTTCAAGATTTTTCTGAGAGAGCCGGATGCTACAGTTTTTCTGGCTAACATCTTTTGCCGGCAAAATCTAGGTTTTAGGGTTTCAACTGGAGGTGTTGATGATGAAGTATTAAGGCAAACAGGTGGGGGAGTTCCAGGATTGTCTTGAGGATTAGTCATACCGGAGAACTTCTGGAAATCTTTTGGGAATTTTTGGAGAAGAAAGGGGTTTATTCAGAAGTATTTGAGAAGTGAATGACGGTTGTGAGTGATGAAAGAAGGTGTGGAGTGTATTTAAAGAGGGATCATGATTAAGCCTGTAACGGCAGCCTTTTCAGTAGTCAATTAGGAGTCTAATCAAATTAGAGTTCCGGTCTCTTTAGAGATTAATGAGTGACGCTAGTTTTTGGGAAACAATCCCGTTTTAGTTAGACTCCTAGGATAATGAAACTAGTTCAATGCTCAACGGATAGAATTTCTGAAAGTTTGATGTAATTACGACTTCTGCTCATGATTGGTAATTTTGTCTTTCTAATTGTGCAAAGTATAGAAGCATACCTGAACTTTCTCATGAGCATATACTGATGAACCAAGTTCTTCAAGTAAAACTTCTCTTAATCATGCATGAAATGTCAAAATAGAAAAACTTTGTAAGAGATTAAAGATTCATATAAACACATGTCACAGGAGTATACTAATTAAAGTATGAGACGGAGTAAGAATTAGTCTAGATATTTACATTGAATTAAGAACTCCTAACCAATATTTTTTTTTATTTTTTTTCATTTTTCAATTTTTTCCCCGTTTTTTTTCATTGTGCATTCTGAACTGGACCTTTTAGGTGATCTTAATCATCCCTAATTCCAACCTGTTCCTTTCAAAGTTTTCTCTACTCAGTGCTTTAGTGAAGATGTCAGCTATTTGTTTGTCAGTAGCACAAAATTCTATGGAGATTAACCCTTTCTCATAGTTATCTCTTAAGAAGTGGTGTCTAACATCTATGTGCTTGGTCCTTTTATGATGAACAAGGTTCTTCGTCATACTTATAGAACTAGTGTTATCACAAAATATTGGAATACACCCCACTTCAATTCCAAAGTCTACCAGCTGTTGTTTGATCCATAGCAATTGAGCACAACAGGAGGAAGCAGCAACATATTCAGCCTCAGCAGTAGACAGGGCTACTGAATTTTGCTTTTTGGTAGCCCATGACACTAGACATCACCCCAGGAAATGTGCCATACGTGAAGTACTTTTCCTGTCCACTAAGAAACCTGCATAATCAGCATCAGCATATCCTACCAGATCAAAATTACTACCTTTGGGATACCAAAGGCACAAATATGTGGTGCCTTTCAGATATCTCAGTATCCTCTTGATAGCAGTCAAATGTGACTCCTTTGGATTTGCCTGGAAACGAGCATAAAGTCCTCTTTTGTACCCATGCTCCAGTAGGAATTTTGATAGTCGTTCATACCAAGCTCTTGGGGCCTGTTTGAGCCCATATAGAGCTTTGTCCATCTTGTACACATGCTCAGGACATTCCTTGCTTTCAAATCCTGGAGGTTGTTGTAAGGCCCCGTAAAATCCCTACTCGAAAACCCGGATCCCGTCGTGCCAAGTTAGGAGCCTGTGTTGGCAATTCATAAATATAGCTCGCCGCGGCGCAGACCTTTTTGGACTGAATAATGCATTAAAAAGTCAAGAATAAGTTTCCAGAAAAATGCAAGAAATGCGGTCCAGAATGAGGCCGCATAATCGAAATACGGACCGCATATATCTGCCGCAGAGTGAGGCAGAATGTTGGTTAAAATTGAAGTCAGTTATGCGGTCGAAATGCGGTCGCATAATCGAAATGCGGACCGCATAGTCGTCGCATATTTTCTTTTGAATTTTGCGAGGGTCAGTTCTGCGGTGCACTTTGCGACCGCAGAACATGAATGCGGACCGCATTCTTACCGCAGACTGAGTCAGAATGTTTAGGGAAGCATTTTTGCGGTTCATTATACGGACCGCATGTTTACTCTGCGGTCACATTTGCGACCGCATATTTGACTCGAGGCTCCAATTTTTCTAATTTTTAACCCGACTTCCATATCGATATATCCGGTGTTATATCTCATTTTAAGCATTCTTCTGAGCATTCTAGAGAGAGAGAGAGAGAGGTTCTAG
>NW_017671146.1:188587-191174 GCF_001879085.1 Nicotiana attenuata | reverse complement strand
CCGACCGGCTCGGGGTATATCAATAATGTGTTCCCTAGACGGGTTCACGGTATCTTGAGTCTCTACCCCGGCCTCATCATCAATATCAATCCGCACATCATTTGTCACTATTGGTTCAACCACATTGTCAACATTCAAAGGTGCATCATCATCATGCAACTCAATTTCATCATTCACAACTTGATTCTCAACCGAGGCATGCACATCACCGCCTCTTCCACTCCTAGTTGTAACCTCCATCACATGATTGTTACCCCCTTTCGGGTTCACTACCGTATCACTTGGTAGCGCACCTTTTGGTCGGGTATTTAAAGATTGAGAGATTTGTGCTATTTGCACCTCTAGGTTCCGGATAGATGTGTTATGCGAAGCCAATTGTGCGTCAGAATCTTGGTTCTTTTTCATCATCTGCTCGAACATCATTTTTATCCGTCCCATATCACTTCCAGAAGAACTAGGCCCTTGTGACTGAAAGGGGGTGGATTGTTTAGTTGTTGGAACATGGGGGGCCTTTGAAAGCCTTGCCCCCTACCACCATTATTCCACCCTCCTTGATTGCTATTGTTGTTGTTCCAATTGTTGTTGTTCCTATTCCAGTTGCCTTGGTTATTACCTTGATTACCCCAATTGTTGTTCTGATTGTTATTGTTCCAATTGTTACCACCTTGTTGTTGATTATTGTTATTCCAATTGCCGCATCCTTGTTGATTGCCCCAATTGCCTTGGGGGCGCCATTGTTGATTCCCTTGATTTCCTCTATTTCCTTGGTAGTTATTGACATATTGGCATTCCTCACTTTGATCATCAAAACACTCGTTCGAATATTCACCACCATCATTGTTGTTATCAAACTGCTCACCATTACCTTGAGGTTGTTGTTGCCCTCTTTGCCTCCTTTTTAGCATAGGAACATTCTCCATTGCATTGACATAGGGTTTTGTACTTGTTGCAATTGCGCCTTCGCCAACTGATTCATTGTTGTTGTAAGTTCGGCAATAGCTTGGCCATGATCACTCAACTCCTTGTGCAAATGGATGACCGTGGGGTCACCTTAGGGTACATTCGCTCGGCTTTGCCATGCCGAAGAGGTGTCAGCCATTTCATCAAGTACGTCACATGCCTCTTGGTAAGAAAGTTTCATAAAGTTCCCACCGGCCAATTGGTTCACAATGCACTGATTCGTGGTGTTGATGCCCCTATAGAAAGTCTGTTGGATCATCGCCTCAGTCATGTCGTTGTTAGGGCACTCCTTCACCATTGTTCTATATCGCTCCCAGATCTCATGCAATGGTTCCGTTGGCATTTGCTTGAAGGCTAGAATCTCGTCCCGAAGAGTCGCCATATGACTTGGAGAAAAGAACTTGGCAATAAATTTGTCCGCCAATTCATCCCATGTGGTGATAGAATGATTTGGTAACCTTTCTAACCAGTCCAACGCTTTGCCCCGAAGAGAAAACGGGAAAAGCCTCAATCGCAACGCATCCTCTGACACGTTTGTTTGTTTACTGCCCCAGCAAGTATCTACGAACCCCTTCAAGTGCTTGTATGCATTTTGGTCGGAGGCGCCCGTAAAATATCCCCTTTGCTCGAGCAAGGTCAACATGACATTTGTGATTTGAAAGTTCCCCGCCCGGATTCGAGGAGGAACGATGGCACTTGCATAACCCTGGTTTGGAAGAACTCATGGGGCCACTCTTGGCGGTGGCGGAGGAGGGTCTGGGACTTGGTCATTTGGATTAGCATTGGCATTTCTAACTCTCCGTGGTACTTGAGGTACCGGAAGCTCATCTTGCTCAACATCTTCAACCTCCTCCCCCGCCAAGGCATTGCCAAGAGGGTCATTTCCGTTTAGAGCCATGTGTACCTGATGGATCAACACAAATAAAGTTAGTAAAAAGAAGGAAAGAGAAGCAAAACACAAAACTAGCTACACAAATAGTCAACACCGTAAGCTCCCCGGCAACGGCGCCAAAAAGTGAATCGCGCAGCGGACTCGACCTTAGGAAGAGTGGGCGCTAATACTTTTACCCAATAGTGGTATCGGGGTCAATTTCCACAGGGAGCTAGAAAGGGAGTTGGATATTTGCTTAGCCTAGAAATGCGTGTTTGCTTCTAATTGATCTTCTATCATTTTTGGGTTTTTATGATTATCAACTACAATTTAACAACTACTAATTATAACTAATTTATGCTAAGATATTAATTCTAGGTTGTATGCAAGATAGAGAAAGACACTAGGGTCGTGGCATTTACCTAGGTGGTCAACTAACGGGTAGAGATTCCTAATACAAGAATGATGATTATGGGGCTTATGCTATAACCGTTGCACGATTGCACTCACTCTCACACCTCTCGGTAGAAAGAGTGATTTTGCCCAATTGACTCTCTCGAGACCAATTGGGTAGGCCAACAAGCCCAAGCAACTTAGGATTCAAGTTGGGTAATTACTCTCTCGAGGTTTAACCCGTTAATTGGGACTACCATTCTCATGGGTCCATCCCAATTCCTTGTTGGGTTAATTTTGGAGTCATAGACACTCTTTCTCAAGAAGAGTCAAGACCCACTAAGCTAGACTTAGTGTTTGCAA
>NW_017671146.1:173721-188580 GCF_001879085.1 Nicotiana attenuata | reverse complement strand
ATCCCTAATTCCAACCTGTTCCTTTCAAAGTTTTCTCTACTCAGTGCTTTAGTGAAGATGTCAGCTATTTGTTTATCAGTAGCACAAAATTCTATGGAGATTAACCCTTTCTCATAGTTATCTCTTAAGAAGTGGTGTCTAACATCTATGTGCTTGGTCCGTTTTATGATGAACAGGGTACTTGTCATACTATCGCACAGTGTATCACAAATATTGGAATACACCCCACTTCAATTCCAAAGTCTACCAGCTATTGTTTGATCCATAGCAATTGAGCACAACAAGAGGCAGCAGCAACATATTCAGCCTCAGCAGTAGACAGGGCTACTGAATTTTGCTTTTTGGTAGCCCATGACACTAGACATGACCCCAGGAAATGTGCCATACCTGAAGTACTTTTCCTGTCCACTAAGAAACCTGCATAATCAACATCAGCATATCCTACCAGATCAAAATTACTACCTTTGGGATACCAAAGACACAAATCTGTGGTGCCTTTCAGATATCTCAGTATCCTCTTGACAGCAGTCAAATGTGACTCCTTTGGATTTGCTTGGAAACGAGCACAAAGTCCTACGCTGAAAACAATGTCAGGTCTGCTAGCAATAAGATACAAAAGTGAACCAATCATACCCCTATACAACTTTTGATCAACTGATGAACCAGGTTCATCAACATCTAATTTAGTGGCAGTTGCAATAGGTGTATCTATTTCTTTGGAGCCCTCCATTTTAAACTTTTTGATTAGTTCTTTTGTATACTTCTGCTGATGGATCATGGTCCCATTTGGACTTTGTTTGATTTGCAAGCCTAGGAAGAAATTTAGTTTACCCATCATACTCATTTCAAACTCACTTCCCATTAATTTTGCAAAGTCCTTACTCAACCTATCAGTAGTGGCCCCAAATGTTATGTCATCAACATATATTTGTACAACAAGGAGGTCTTTACCTTTTTCCCTTAGGAACAAAGTGCTGTCAATTTTACCTCTTTTGTACCCATGTTCCAAACGTCAATACCACACAAGAGGGGGGTGATTTGTGTGGTACCCAATTTTCGATCTAGAAGAACCTGGTTCTTCTAGGTATTCTAACTACTACTGTTTGCGGAATTAAAATACAGAAAATAAAAGAACACAAGGATTTTTACGTGGAAAACACCTGGCTCAAAAGGTGAAAAAACCACGACCTACTACTCAGTATGATTTTCCCAAACATCCACTAAACTCAATGAGCCAAAAACAGCATTTACAAAACTCTTGTAAACCTAAGGATTAACTCTAATCCCAGTGTGGCACACAACCTCAACTGTTGCGACACTTTCAAGTTAACTCTAACTTGAATACCCAAAGTACCTAATACAATTGCTTCTATGAAAGCTGGAAAGGTACAAGTTTTAAATCACCAACTACAATTGAACTAGAATAAGAATAAACAAAATGGAACTGGTTCTTCTATCTTGTTCAAGTAGCTGCAGGCGTCACACTCAATCTCACATAAATTGCTTGCAAAATAGCCTTGCTCTTTTGCTCTCAATTTTGCTTAACTTCAGCGTATGTGCATGCCTGTAAAAGAGAACAACTCAGTTATTTATTAGATTACTAATTAGAGTTGGATTGTAACTCAATTTCTGATCCTCCATTGAATTTGAGTCCTAGATCAATCCAAACTCCAACCCTTATCCGGATGTGTTCTCTTCTTATAAGGTGACATCTTCTCCTTATCCCATATGCAATCTTTTCGATCAGGTCAGAAGATATTCAGAAGATATTGCTGCTTGATCCCCAAGGACTTATCTTCTTCACGTGCATCTCATGTGCATGGGCTATAACAACTGTGTCTCCTAAGATGGACCTGGTCCTTCACTGAGTTCATTTGTCATTCTTCAAAACTTCAACTGATCTTGGGCCAACACCTGTCTCGAAGGCTCCTCTCAAGAAGAAAAATAAGCACTTCGAGCTCCTTCCATAAGGGTTCGACCTCAGGATATCGCCTAAAGTCTGGCAACCCCTCATCTGGGACCTATCTACAACGCCTTAAAGGCTATTTACATCATGTTCAAAGCGAGTTTCCAGGTGCCTAAAGCTAACCCTCACTCGGAGACCGCTCTCGAAAATATCAAGGCTCGAGGTACTATGTTCATATGACCCAAGGGTCCCGACGGCTCAAGTCTATCGGACCAATTCAAGCTTGATCCGAGTAACAACAGAGGGCTCCGAGAGGTGCCGTTTCTATCAACCAAAGGAATACTCGCATCCGGGTTAGATATGGACAATAGTCAGCAGAAGCATACATTCAGAAGCCTCCACAAACGTAAAAAGAATATGGCAAGAATCAAAGACGAAAGTCGAGAAAATATCTTTATATTCATAAACGTTTGGTTACAACAGCCCACGAGGGGTCCTTAAATATGATTACAAAAGCCCATAAGGGGTCCTTACATAAAAACAAAGAAGCAAAGGGGTGCACACCCATAGTAAAAGCCTAAGAGCCTAGTCTACCCTCCAAGGTCCATCTCCGGTAGCAGCATCTCCGAGCGCCATCTCCTCGAACTTGCATCTTCGAAGGTGATTCCTTCGACCACTACCTCCTCTAGGTTCCCAGCTCGATCCCATGGAATAATATCTCTGAGAGAGAAGATGAAGAAGAGGAAAGGGGAAGGATGTAGAAGAGGAAGAAAAAAGAGACATAGCCCACCGAAGCCAAAGGCTGAAGATTCGGCGGGTACCAGCCTCAGCGGCCGGTTGTGCCACTTCATCCCTTAGGAAAAAACCCAAGGAATGAAGTGCCATGCCATGACAGGGTAGGAGAGTCAGCAGTGGTGTATAGTCCGAACACTCTCCCGAGCAGCGGTGTAGAGTCCAAACATCCTCTAGATCGGACGAAGTTGGCTGCCCCTATATCATCACCTTGAGCCAATAACGACAACAGTAACAACTGTAACAACAATAACAACAAGACGGTCTGATCTCGCTCGAAAAGACGAAGCTCAGGCAGAAGGCCACCGCACAGCTGATGAAAATATTTCCATACAACCTTAAAGCCGTAAACCCCAAACATGGTGGTTAGCAAAGGGGGAAGATAGTAAGAAGAAAGGGATGAATGAATGGGGAAAGGCACTTGAATAAAGAGATAGTACCTGAATGACCCCATTTATAGGGGGTGATAACACGGCCATCAATGCCTTTGAAAGACAAATCGGCAGGCGCAATCAATGCGTTCTTGAAAAACTGAATCGACGGCGATACTGTCACTTTGAAGAAGGGAATCGACAAGTGCATTGAATGAAGCCGAAAAGACAAGTCCATGGGATGTCCCGATTATCGTGAAGGCCCACGTCATAGGTTGCATCACCAGTATGACATCGTCGCGGAACGCTCGAAGAGTCGAACGTCAAAATCGTTTCCCATCGCTTCGTTCTAGGAAACGCGGAGACTATCTGTATACGGTGAAATCGAGGGGTCCAATTTCCCGTCATTAAGGCATTCTAGAAGATCATCTCGAAGCCTCAAGGCCGCAAAGTTGTGACAGAGTTCCCTCCCTCGAGGCTCGTCGATGCTCGGCGTAGAGGTATTGTTGACCGTGGCAAGGGTAAAGATGGGGAGTTCCCAAGACACGCGGCTAAGTCTGACAATGCCTAGACGGCCTACTCTGAACGGCCTACTTTGAATCTGAATCAGGGTGTCATGTCTAGTCGTCCCATCTCCATATCTTTACAATTAGTGTATTTTATACCGTATAGGGATTCCCCTTCTATATAAAGGGGATCCTTGTAATTTTGTAAAGGGCGACTATTTCTCCAACTACTTCACACGAAATATACAAGAACTCTCTCCTTTTTCCCTCTAACATACTCTCTCGATATTGTTGCTCTTATTTATTACTTTCATACTTGTTCTTTATTTATTGCTTATTATTGGTCATAAAGAGCCTTCGCTGATTATTTTATAACTTTTAGCCCTTCCATGATTACCCTTAATAGCTCGAGCCCGAGCCCAGGAATCTACCTCGAGGCCACATATCGGTCAGTCCGAGGCCCCGATTGGTCAGCTCATCGGCTCGATTGTAACTCTATTTTAGCTTGCGTTTCGTCTCTAAACTTCATACACTTAGCATCATCTACTTAAAAAACTAGCATAAAAATAGATCACGTATTTTTAGAGTCCCATCAATAAATTGAATTGTTATTACCATTTTCACGGTAAACAGTCTCGTTGCGCCATCACCTTATGGGCTGCAAATTATCCAAAATCGAATTTTGGTACAATTATAATATAACACAAAGAAAAAATCATACATGTCAATCGATATGCATCTATTTTTACAATATTGCATGTAGGAGGATTAAGTAAGTTACTAGGAATAAGCACAATGAGAGTTGTGAAAAAGATAGCAAGTTTTCCAACCATGTTAATACTACTAGCTAGTTTAAGACTATGAGGTTGATAAGATCGTAATTAGATCAATGGTGATGCATTTCCATCCTCCACGAAGGGGCAATATTTATAGACTTTTTTCAAGATATTTGGCATACTACTGCTAATTCTTAGTAATAATATTATTATATTACAAGAGTACACAATCTTCTTGTACACGGTCGAAATCAGGTATACCCGATTTCACGGGCTCAAAGAGTCGCTTCAAGTCGAGTTCAGGAAGGGTCGAGTTCAAGCCCGATGGACCAAGTTCGAGCCCGATGACAGAGTACAAGGCTCGAAGATCGAAGTACGCGATGAGCACCGAAGCCGAGTGTGACCGACCCCTTGATGATGCCGTTATGGGTTTGTAATAGAAAGAACAAGATTCCCACAACATCCCCAAGATCTCAGCGCAAATTCCAGAATAGATTTGTACGGATTAGCACTAGGCGTTTCGGCAGATGTCCCAATAAGATTCCTTGCTAAAATTAGAAATGTACCTTATTTAAGGTTCCCCTACTATATAAAATGGACCCCAATCATTTGTAACGATCATCAATCATAGGCAAAAGAATATACTTTCTTACTTTCTTGCTCATTACTCATCAGAATTATCTCTTAGCTTTATCGCCTTTACTTTACTGTTCTTGTTAACCAACCTCGAGGCTGTCACAGCTCGAGGTCAAGACTTGTTTAAGCGCTGGTTTGATTCAACTTACTTCTTTAATTTATACGTTTGATTCTTTTTTATTAATTAGTATTGAATTCAATCACGTATCTTTAAAACCACAAACAAGTTTAATTGTTACTTGTATTTCGAAGTAAACAGCATGGCGCCCACCGTGAGACTAAAGATAATAGTAATTATTTCAGTACTGATTCTGATAACACCAGCTATTTTCACACTTGTTCTTGCCAAGAAATTTTGTTCTCATAAAAACATGTCGAACTCACAAAACGCACCCGTACACGACGATGATGGTATTGGATTTCATGGGGAAAACAACAATGCAGTTGCTCCGGGAGCCGGTGTACCACCGATTAACCCTGGGGAAGTGCCAAATGTCGTGCCCCCTTTTTCTCACGAAATCGGGTTTCGGCATTTTTGGGTTAACTCCTTTTGTTTTGGGATTGGGTAAGGGATTTGAAGAGTCGCCACCTAACGGATTAAGGTGTGTTAGGGCACCTAGAACAGTTAACTCATATAACCAGTTACGTCACCAGAGATCGGGTAAGGCTCAAAATTACCTTGAGAGGAAGGTGTTAGGAACCCCTCGAGGTCCACAACGGTGGGTCCCGGCCGAACTTAAATTAAGCGAATTAGTCTTGTGGGAAATTAGACAAATAGATAATTACTTTAAAACAAGAATTAAAGGGGGCTTGCATTTTTAAGCCTATAGGATCATTTCCATGGAATACTTGGTAACTTTCCCTAAATTGGGGTGTTATGCATAGCATTAACGCACAAGTCATCATCTCCTTTACTACCCAGTTACTATCTTTCAATTATTACCTAAGCGTTCTAGTAGCTTCTAATGCATACCTTATGCGTGCATTACCCGTCCCTTACCTATGGTCTTGGAGGTGTTTAGGACTTATATTTCTTGATGGATCTAGACTCACCTACGTTGCTTAAAAATGAGAAAGCTATGCGAAAAACAAAAGTTCATATAGGACTGTCCATAAGGAGCAATTAATGGGGCTCCTGTTAACCTTCACAAATAGCCAACCAATACACGCAATTCAAACAAACAAAATTTTATAGTTTAGGATCCTATAGGCAGGATATCTAGATGAGCATGAACAGAATATATGACAGCTTTATTAAAGGGAGCAGCGATTCCTATCAGTTTGCCTACTGATTTGTTAATACTCTGTATCTGGGCACATTTTCAAACAACAAGAAATCACAATTTTAGTCCCAGACTTCTTTAATTACCCTATCAGTTTGCCTAAGTGATAACCGGGCAGAATCCAATAGTCATGGTATCTAAACTGTCAATTAGAGGCTACAGTTTATAAACGGGTCATTGATTTTAATAGGCAGATTTTTATCTTTAGATCCTACAGGCATGCTAATTAATTTACAGAATTAATTACCCTTATAGGCATGATTTCTAAGTTTTGAAACTGATAGTTAGTGTTATTTCCTATAGACATGATATCTAAGTGCAAAGCTGATTTTTATATTTATTTCTAATAGGCATGATATCTAAGTGCGGAACTGATTTTTATATTTATTTCCTATGGGCATGATATCTAAGTGAAGAACTTATTAGAATTTATTTCCTATAGGCATGCTATCTAAGTGCAGAATTGATTAGTTAGTGTTTTCCTATAGACATGATGTCTAAGTGGGCAAAGACATTAACGGAATGCCATGAAAATTTAGTAATTTGCACAAGGAAGATCCTACATATGTGATCTCTAATGCATATTGAGATTTGAAAATAGGCGTGAAACATGGGTTCTTGATGCAGAATTGATAAAGCAACCTCCAAAAAGGGTTTCTAGGATGCCAAGTATGAAACTCCAGATTCCAAACGGTGAGACAAGATCCTATAGGCATGATTTCTAAAGGTATGGACATAAAGAATCAACACAATAGCCTACAAACATGGTTTCTACCCGAACCTGACAAAGATATATAAAAATCCCTCCCCAGCTTTTACTAATAACCCCATATCTGTTTTTACAAGAATTATTACATTATTACAGACCAATGTGAATGAATTACACAAAGCTATTCATTACACTATAGGGAGCCTTAGCAGGCCCAACATCAACCTGGAAACCAGGCCTTCAAGCAAGCAAATCTGATGTACACAGGTAGTCCACAAATGGGCTTCTGATGTGTCAAGGCTCTCAAGGGCCTCAGGGACCCCGGGCAATGCTCACACCAGAACCTTTCAAAGGAAATAGTTTTGTAACATGTTGGAAGACCAGTCCCAATGTGTCAGTGTTCAGAGGAGTCTCATGGATCCTAGGCAGTGCTCACACTGGGGGTGGTAGGACCCTAGATAACTAAGAGTAGAAGTTTAAAAATAGTGTATAAGGGGCAGGGGATAGTTTTAGAAAAAATAGTTTGATTCTTAGGGGCAAACAGGTTCAAAAGACTGCAAATAGAACAGAAACCTCATTTAGCAGATTGGTTCGGGCATAGATACCGGTAACTAATCAATCACAATAAAAGCAGGGACAGTTGAATTATAGACAGAACTGCCTACACATATTTGCAGTACCCAACTGAATCAAACAAAGTAATCGTATAGACATGTATTAAGCAGAGAAACATGCTGAAATTACTATGAACAGAGCAAGATAACAAGAATAGAACATGAACTAATGTCCAGCAGTAGCATGTTGGAATTTGAAGCACCTAACCACACAGACATTTAGAACAAAGAGACAACAAAGGCTAAAACATACTAGTGGATAGTAAACTGGAAACATTTAGTAAACAAAACATATCGAGGTTCAAAATAAACTAGTCATACAAGTCACATGGAATAAGAATTACAGCATAGTAGTTGAGAAAGAGATGATCAGGAAACAGCTATTAAAACAGAAGCATGTTGATGTCTATAGTAAACTGACCACATAGCATATAGAATAGAACATGATAGCAGAAATTGAGGCATACCAGTTAAGGAGATAGCAAACAGGAAGGTGAAGGCAATGGGAATCTAAGAGTCTATCTTTGGCTTTCAGCCGACTAGACAATGTATCAAACCAGAGTGATAGAAAGAACTCATGTTGTGTGAGTGTAAGTGTGTAAGTGTGTAAGTGTAGGTTTGTAGGTGTGAGCTTGTGTGTCTCAGCGTGTGCTTGAAAATCAGAACAATGAAGGGTTTTATAGAATATAGTGGAGTAAAACAAAATAAGGTAAGAGAATCAATGATACACAAATAAGGCAAAGAAATCAGTTAATCAATCAATTAGGGTTAGACACAAATCACTCACTACTAAAAAATTGGTCTACGGTAACGGTTGAAAAACCGTTCCCACAGACTGCCAAACCGTTGCCATAGGGATATTGGGACGGTTTAAAGACCGTCACATCAGCCGGCGTACCCATAGGTCTACTGGAACGGTTCTTGCAACGGTTTGCATCGCCGTGACAATAGATATGTCTATCGCAACGGTTTTCCCTTTCTCTATTGGAACGGTTATTTTTTTCAATTGGAACGGTTCAAAACCGTTACTATATTGTTTATACAACGGTTTTTAACCGTTACCATATTATTTAACGCAACACTTATGTAAGCTATTGCTATGGTTATGTTGGATATAGCCACGGTTTCTTTAGGCTATCGTAACAGTTATATTTGTATTTGGAACAGTTTATGGGACCTATTGCAACGGTTTACGTTGTCTACTGGAACGCCATGTGTGTCCTATTGCAACGGTTCTGGTAGGCTATTGTATCAGTTCAGTTAAAACCAAAATACAGCACCTGTTATAAATAAATATTTATACATATAATAAATTATAATAACACTAAAATTTAAATACATCATAAAATGAAACTATTAATAATACAAAATTATACATAAAGCCATGCGTGCATAAGTTTAGTACATTTCAAAACAGTAAATAAGTTTCAAAAATGTTGGTAAAAAAAGATTCCTAGAACGTTCATCTATAACAATACAAAATTCATTTCAAGTAAGATCTAGTTCTTCATCGTCTTCATCATCCATTTCTTGATCTACTCCACCTACAAAAGAGGATAAATAAAGTTATTACCCTCCAACAGAATCCGGTCTAAGAATACTCAAGCATTTAACTGTTTTCGTTCTTTTATTAATCCAAGTTATTCATCTCAACAAACTATACACAACATTATACCAATCTGATATTATTACCAAGGACCAAGACTTTCAAACTATCAAGCTATGATGGCAAAGTAAAGAATAATGCATAAGAAGAATCACAAACATAATTACAAAACCAGCACGAAACATNATACAGTAACCAAGACTTGAAATATTAAAAATTACAGTTAAAAGAAACTTTGATTTTCGATAACGTGATCTTGCTCTTTGATATTGTGAAATCATGAAATGGAATAGTTCTGATTTGTTTGATACTATTAAAATGTAAACAGGAGGACGTCAAACTCATGGAAAATATGGGTGTGAATAGCTTCCGTTTCTCTATCTCATGGGCAAGAATTCTACCTAGTAAGTATAACTGTCACTGCTCTCTTTCCTTCATATTAAACAAATAAACTCCTAATTGTCATTACGAGATGAGAATCTTTTTTTTTAAAATTCAGAGGGAATATTTGGAGATGTTAATATGGTCGAAATTGAGCACTACAGTAAGCTCATTGATGCACTCCTATAGAAAGGTCAGTTCTGCTTCTCTTGCACGCTAACAATTTTATGCTTTAATTAGATAATCCAAAATGTAGAAAAGAAGTAAAATTGTGATTTCAGAAATTACAAGCATTAAAACAAAAACAGAAGAAGAAAAAAGGATATTACCATATCCACTCTGCCTTGAACCAAAGCAAAATCCCAACCAAGGAAGGAGGAGAAGTAGAAGAAATTGAAGAACATGTATAACATGTGGTACGTACTAACCTTGATTGTTACTTCCATTTCCGCTATTTTCTGCTGCATCCTCTCATCAGCATCTGTGCGGATACTTCAACCTATTTCGATTCTCTGTATTGGTTTTGGACATTTTCTGCAAATAAACGAGTCAACCATTGGACAGCAGCCCCGATGTTAAGAATACCTTAAGACATCAGAAATAGTTTCATCATCAGGTGAGACTTCGTGTGCTTTACTCAAGTCAGACACTGCATCCTGTTTATAGTTCAAAATAGAAATGAGAAGACTTGACAAATATCTGACATTGTATAGGAAGGACTGGAACAAAGAATGAACAATGAGAAAAGTCATACAAGAGTTGATAAACACTCACTTCTAACTGTCCCAGCTCTTTATAAGCTTGACCCCTACGATAAAGGGCTTTGATATTCTTGTCGTCATATGCCAGAACCTGCACCAGCCATGTATTAAATAACCACCATAACACTGCAGTTGAGAATCATATTCAAGTATGGTTCAATCTCAAAGCTGAACTAGCATAAGACTTGAATGACAAGTTTTCACTTGGCATAGGTTTTAAGATGAGAATAGAAAAAGTTTAACATTAAACGTTAATGAGTATGACTTTCGGGCCTTTAAGTTGTTCTTTTGATATTTCTGAGAATAATTTCTTTTAAGAAACAAAGCTATGGCAGGAAGTGTAAAATTGGCCTTTAAATTATGTAATATGTAATCACATTTTTCTTTTAAGAAGGGAAAACTATGTTAGAATAGACCCGAAGAAAAGTGGAAATTCATTTCGGCGTAGAATAAACAATACTCAGCCCTTGGACATCAACAAATCCACACATTGATATTCAAATATATAATGAGGAACACAATTGGAGCTGGATGCACATGTCCCCCATCATGTTATGCAAGAATACAATTTTAATTAGAATCATTGAGCCTCAAAGTTAGGCAAACTTGAAGCACTATCAGAATCAAAAATTGAAGAACATGTATAACATTTGGTACGTACTGACCTTGACTGTTACTTCCATTTCCGCTATTTTCTGCTGCATCCTCTCATCAGCATCTGTGGTCTCTGTATTGGTTTTGGACATTTTCTGCAAATAAACGAGTCAACCACTGGACACCTCATCAACGCTACACCTACTCAATCCAGATCTAGCTAAAATGGTAAGGCATGCTCAAGCAGGGATGTTTATAAACACAATTCCAAACATCAAAACGCCATTGGTTACCTTGAATAAATTGGAGAATGAAGGAAATAATGGCATGGCAAGGGTTGGTTCGAATACATCCCAACATGATATCCCTTCAAATGATTTGTTTGATCACTCTGGCAACATGGTAAAAGTTTCAAACAACCAACAAACTTTATCCATGATGTCATCGGCAACAATAAAGGGAGGGGCTGACCACACAAGACAAGAACATGAAGACGTAATAGGTGAAGCTGAGCTAAGTGATGAACCTGTCCAGTTTTTAAACGAGCTTCAAGAGGTAATTAGCTCTAAGCGTAAGCTATGGGCTGACCAAACAGAAGAGTATGAAGAAGATAAAGTTTATGTTGGTGATTCCCAGGAACAAAACACTCAAGAAACATGTTCATCAACAAAATGAGGTGATAACACAAAGGAAGGGGCAGTAACTATTTTTGAGCAAGTTTCCAGTAATCCACCAAATGTGCAAACCAAGACGAAACTAAGTCCTAATGCTGCTGCATTTATACCAACTGGACAGAACAGAAAAGCAGCAAATGATTCAACACTTCAACATGGTCCTAAAGACATCAACATGTCTTTAATTCCAGCTGGGCAGCAGCAAAAAGCAGAGGTGAATGAGGCTGAAATTTCAGAAATGCGCAATACAGTAGCAAATGAAAGAACTGATGGAAGTTCAATTTCATTGATAACAAAATTCAACTTGACACCTACCAATATTCTCCATGTTCTTGTTACACATAACATGGATACATTGAGAGCTCTTGATAATCCGAGGAAGGATCATGGTGCATTAGTGATGTCCGGATACAATCAAAGTGACACGTTTGGAATGGACATGGGTCGAGATTTCTATGAAGAAGGGGAGGAAGAGGAACTACTGGATGCCTCCTTCAAAAATATAGCTAGGGTGAGAGACCTCTCCCCTCGACACATGAGAAGTGGATCAAACAAAAACAAAAAGAAGACACATGAACGGCAACACAGTTGGGATGGAAAAGTAACACAAGAGATCATAATTAATCAATTATGACCATAGATAATAATTATGACATGCTGATTACCAACCCAATCCATCACAGTGTAGTCAAAAATGAAATCTTTATGCAATTCCAATATAGGCAATTTGACCCAAAAATGCCATTCCCATGGTGATCACACATAGAAACAAATACAATACACAACCGGTAACACCACACAAACCCACCAAGGGATAGGCCAAAAATGGAATGTTTATGCAATTCCAACATACTATTTGACCCAAAAACAAAAAATTACAACAAACCCATTTCATAGAATCATTAAAAAGTTGAAAACTTGAAGTTCCAAATAACATAACAATAACAATAACAACAACAGACCCAGTGAAATACTACAAGTAGGGTCTAGGAAGGTAGTGCATACGCACACCTTACCCCTGCGCGGGGACAGAGAGGTTGTTTCCGAAAGCCCCTCGGCTCAAGCTCCAAATAACGTAAAGACTAGAAATTTGACAAAAATAAAACAAATCCATCTCAAAGAATCATTAAAAGTTGAAAACCTGAAGCTCCACATAACATAAAGACTAGAAATTTGACCAAAATAAAACAAACCCATTTTACAGATTCATTAAAAGTTGAAAACTTGAAGCTTTAAATTGCATAAAAACCTAGAAATTTGACAATAATACAACAAACCCATCTCAAAGAATCATCAAATTAGTCTGCTTATATGATAAATATGCAGATTTATTAATTACCAGAATCAAGTTGGACCGAATTGGTCGAGTGTTTCTTCTTTTTTCCTCTTCTTTGAGGTCTGCTTTGATGATCCAGAACATGGAAACCAACCCATTTCTCCCTCTTTCTTCTACTTCTCTATGTATATATATTCTGTGTATACATATATATACCTTGTGAAAAAGAAATTGAAAGAGTGGCTACATACAAAGAGAAATAGTCTTTCACAGCTGACTGAGAAAATGCACTTATAATCAGGAGCTATAGCTTTCAAAAGGTGCTGGTTTAGTAGTCACTGCAGAAGCAAATACGGGATCACATATTCCAGCAGACTAAAAAACACAATAAAAACTTATAGAATTGGTAACAAAAACAGTAAAAATGACCAAAAGAATTAATAAAATTACCAGGCTATGGTGATTTTGGGCTTCTCTGATTCGAGCACAAATCTGATTTTAGAATTTGGGGATCTGGGGAAGGAGTGCCTGCGAAGAAACTGTCCCTGAAGAAGTGCCGAAAAATCGACGGAAGTCCCTGAAGAAGTGCCGGAGAAGTCCCCGACTGTCCTCACGGTTTTGGGCTTTGGGAAATCTAGGGTTTGATGATTATGGAGGTCTAATGAAGAGGTATTTGATGAAACTCAGCCATTAATCTTAAACTCGGCAAAGATGCAAAAATAAAAGAGATCAGAGAGGGGATTTTTGGGTGTTTGACGATGGGAGTTTGGTATCGACGAGGGGAGTAGTTCTGGGTGTATCGATGGGCGGAGGGGTTTTTGCATTAAATTAATTAAAAATTATAAAATACAGGTCACTTAATTAATTAGTTTGGCGCGGGCCAGTAAATTTTCAGCGGAAAAAACGAGGGGGAATAAATAACCATTCCCATAGCAATTTGTTTCACACAACCGTTGTCATATGCATGTCTATTGGGACGGTTCACAAATCCGTTGCGAAACAAAACTCTATGGAAACGGTTTTGTTATATTTGCAACGGTTTGATGTCAATAGTGTGCTGATAGCACCCAAATTTTATTGTAGGCAACGGTTTGTGAACCGTTGCCAAAATAACTGTTCCCATAGGTCCATTTTCTGGTAGTGTCTCTTATACGTAGAATCTTTTTAAAGTATGCTAAAGATAAGTCTACTGCTTTTTTGGAACCAGTAATGACGTAAAAATATGAATGTATATGACAAACAATTTTATAAATGATATGTCAACTGCAACCAACTACTTCAATTCTCTTACTCTGTCTTCTTATTTGCACACATCTTATATGTTTAGGTACCAGAGTCTCTTCAAACAATGCAAGAGAGGTGCATACCAATAACATTATGGTTGCGTTAACACATCATCATTTATCAATGTAAATAGTCTTACCAGGGATGTAATTAAAGTATTCATTGGAAACCATACAAAGTGCAAATATTTTGTTCCTAAATGCATGTACATAATATGGAGCAGCACATATGCAATGTTATCATTACCTGGCTTAATATTATGCAGTCACATACTCCAACTTATTTTTTTTACCATTTCATGTAATCGTACATTAAGGCAATCCAAATAGAAATAAATACTCTGGCTTTTATAATATTGGGCTCGTGCTGGCACGAGCTATCACTACCTAGTATAAATAAACTAACTCACGCTAATATGAATTATGAAGGATGACCATTCCATTTCTTTTAAATTTAACTTCATTGTTTTTTTAGAAGACTCCCTTTCATATTATCAGCTAAGTAAGCTTTCCTTTAACTTATCGATTTTTATATCAATAACACGTGTAATATTTTTTTGGCTTTTGATCGATTTAAGTTTACTCTATTTTCAAATATAATATTCTTTATACTCCATACTATCACTACTTTACGAAGAATATTAAATCCAAAATCTAAAAAAAAAAAAAATACATACATACATGCATATAT